>NC_064811.1:33118760-33121062 GCF_023721935.1 Panthera uncia
TGGACAGCCTGGAGCCTGCTTGGGATTCTCTCTCCGCCCCCCCCCCCGCCCCTCCTCCACTCACTTTCTCCCTCCCTCTCTCTCTCTCAAAATAAAGAAATAAACTTTAAAAATGAATAAAGTGTGTCTGTATTGGCTTCCAGTTTCCACTCACATAATAAGCAGAAGTACAGAGGACCCTTTGGAAAGTTAGGTAGAGAAAGACAAGAAATAATATTTGCATGTTCTAAATGGATCCATTAAAAAAATTGTTTTTAATGTTTTTATTTTATTTTTGAGAGAGACAGAGAGACAAAGAGACAGAGACAGAGCATGAGCAGGGGAGGGGCAAAGAGAACAGGAGACACAGAACCTGAAGCAGGCTCCAGGCTCTGAGCTGTCAGCACAGAGCCCGATGTGGGGCTCAAACCCACGAACTGTGAGAATGTGACCTGAGCTGAAGTCGGACCCTTAACCAACTGAGCCACCCAGGCGCGCCAACCCCCTTTTTTAAACGTTTTTATTTCATTTTTGAGAGAGAGAGAGAGAGAGAGAGGATCCATTTTTTTAATGGATCCATTTTTATATGTTGACATTTAGAGCATGAATTTGCATACCCCTAAATGGTTGTAACTCACAAGGAAATCCAGTTACATCCTGCAATATTTTTATCTTCTATAATATGGGATGAACTCTTTGTTCATGCACGATTTACACTTAGCTTTCAATATTAAATGTTATTAAATATAGACTAGTACATAATGCACATTAAATATCTTTTCTATATTAAGTATGTCATATTCAATTATATCGGCATTTATATTTATTATATATTGACATATAATGTTAAATATATAAAGCAAATGTCAAACGTATTTTCAATATTGAAATATTAAATACATATAGGATTAATTTGAATTAGAAGATTTTTGATAGCTGAAACTATACTTAAGATTTTTTAATGTTTTTTAAAGATTTTTTTTAAGTAATCTCTATACTCAACATGGGGCTCCAGCTCACAACCCAAGATTTGTTGGCTCTACCAACACAGCCAGCCAGGCACCCCTAGATTTTTTAATGTTAACCCATCCCTCCACCAGTTTTCCATACACAATAGATACTCAGTGTTAGAATATTATTTTGTCATTTGTAATATATAAATAAAGGTCATACACCTAACCTGTATCTGCAAAATAATATTCTGTCATTTGTAATATATAAATACAGGTCATACACCTAACCTGTATCTGCAAATCTGGCCATAGTGAGAAGGAGAGAACTAGTAAAATGCAAAATAGTTGCCTAGAAGAGGTGCCTCCTGCTTTGCTGGCGGCATCCGATACAAAGGGAAACTTTCAACATCTCCCTGGGCGGGTTTAACAGGTGTCTCAGTAAACATGCCCAAACCAGAATGCTTGATTCTCTCTGCCCCCCTCAAACCTGCTCTCCCTCAGTCTCCTCATCGACCTGGGAATTCACGCCAGAATCCTCATTCCTTCCCTCACCCCTACATCCGGGCCATCACCAAATACTGCTATTTCCGCCAGTTGGTGAACTCCTGCCACTGCCAAACACAGACTTCGAGAGGGCAGGAACAGGCACAGAAGAATCGCAGGCAGTCAACCCGCTTCCCTCCACCTCCAGGGCCAACCTTTCTTGCCTCCCTTCAATCCAGTCTTCTCCCAGCTGCCAGTTATCTTTTAACTAGCAAAGTGTCTTTCATGGCTTCCCACTGGGCTCAAGAGTAACAAAGCGCAAACTCTTTTCCCATGGTCTTGAAGGGCCTACATACTCCAGGTCTCAGTAACCCCCAAACTACCTCACGATCCCCTGCCCTTCACTGCACCACTGCAGCAACATCGGCCTTCTTTATGACCCCGACATGCCAAGCTTTCTGAAGCAACCTTAGGACTTTCATAAACGCTACTCCATCCAGCAAGGATCTTCCTGTCCGTCAGACGCCTTCCAGCATCCACCTCCCCGGAGGAGCCTTCTTTTGAACCACCTGGCTAGGAGAATCCCACCTATCATCTTTATAGTTCCTGGTAATTCCTTCAGAGTACTGAATCCCATCTCCATGCCCAAAGAAAGCCCTAAGAGGGCAGAGGACTATTATTCTCCACAGCATACCTGATACCCTGTGGCTGGCACATAGCAGCTACTCAATAAATAATAGCTGAGTCTGTGTCTACATAAGAAAAATTGGTCTTTCCATGGGGGAAGGGAAGGGGAAAAAATTAGTTTACAAACAGAGAGGGAGGGAGGCAAATGATTAAGAGACTCTTAAATACAGAGAACAAACTGAGGGTTGATTGGGGGGGGG
>NC_064811.1:33121072-33363490 GCF_023721935.1 Panthera uncia
TCTCTCTCTCTCTCTCTCTCAAAATAAATTTAAAAACTTTAAAAAAAAAAAGGAGGCTGGGCTGTGGATGGGGCTTCTGTTCTTGCTCAGTCCTGCCTGAGTTCAGTACAGCTCCACCATATTTCCTCTATGTAACAATTTTTGGTAAATTTGTGGGGAAAAAAAAAGAAGTTACTCAAATAAATGTGTATAATACAGGGGTGTCTTGCTAGCTCAGTTGGTAGACCATGCAACTCTTGATCTCAGGGTCGTGAGTTCAAGCCCCACACTGGGCCTAGAGCTTACCTTAAAAAAAATGTATAATACATACCCATGGAATGCAGAAATGCCATTATTTTAGATGGTAATATATCTGGGCAAAGAAATTCTTATTTATTGGGCTCTCAACTATAAACTAGAGACATTGAGGTATACAGACATTATTCAGACACAAATCCTATCTCCAAGGAACTTAATTTGGGTTTGGTAGAGAAAATAGTGAATGCACAAAAGTAAGAAATGATATAAAATGCCTTGCAAGGCAGATAAGGCATTATGGCAGTTCTAAGAAAGTCCCAGAGTATATATTATGATTATAATGAATTAATACTAACCAACAAAAGTTGCAACAGGAATTATTTAAGTTCGATGTACTTAAGGTTTTTTTTCTTTTTACACAGAATATTCCTATTTTGCATTAGCCATCTCTAAGAACCTATATTCGGTTTTCAGCAGGGTGCTCGGCAGTCTCTCACCAACAGATATAACAGTATTATCCCTTTTGTTCCTAATCAACATCTTATAGCTTACCAAAAGAGAGAAGGGGAAAAAAAAAGTGTACCTTGGTGATTCTAAGTAACATTTTCTCCATACAACTAAGACACAAAAACCAAAAGAAACTTAGCCAAAAAGTGCCTATCTACAATGGCAATGGTCACTTGATCAAAGCCAAACAATGAGGTTAGGAAGAGAATCCTGGATCCAACCAGCAAGAGGTCATGAAAGAAAACTCTTACATGGAGTAGGGTCATGAGATAAGAATTCAAACACAAATGCACCCAAACATGACACATGTACATATCACTTTGACTACGGACCATAGTATATTGACCATGCGCCCTGCGCTGTTCTAACCTCTGCTCATACAGTAATTAATTTATTTAATCCTTTATTAATTTATTTAATCCTTATAACAACCCTGTAGAGTAATCCTATAACAACAACAGTTGGGGATGTTGAATCATGGACAGTTTTGTTTTGTGTTTTTGTGGGTTTTTTTAGGTAACCTGCCTAACGTCCCCCAGTTCATAAGTGGCACAGCCAGGATTCGAACCAAGGCAGTCCATGCTTTTAGCCACTCTGCCAAGAAGGTTGAATTAGGCACAGTAGTCATTCCTTTCCCCCAAACTGTCATTTTCACTCTGGCTAACCACCTTTTCTTTCTCTCCACGTGTGACCAAAATCTTGCTGACTACCCTGAGAACAAACTAGTCCACCCACAGAGGCGAGCTCCGCTCTGCACCAGCATGCTGCAGCTTTTCCCTTCTATAATCTAACTAAACTCCCGCGCACTAAATTCCCGCGCACTACATGCTCTAGTGGGAAGTCTAAAACAGTGAGATCATCTGCATGGAGAAACAGATCAGAGATATCAGCTGATAAACACACACACACACACACCAGGCCACTGAATTTTCTGGTAATAATAAGTTGCAGTGCCCCATTGAGTTTTCTGTGCCACCAAATCCTCCCAGTTCCAGTTACACAAAGGCAACTTTGTCTTGGGAAGGCTACTGAGAAGATGGGCCTAATCTTGGCAAGGGCTTTGAGGACCATGCTATTATTTTTAAAAATAAGTGACAACAAATATTAGTTAAGCTGTCTTTTCAAAACTCGCGGTGCTGTTATCGCCATTGACATGGATCCCTACTTTTAGAAACATGAATATTTGACTTGATCTTGAAAGGCCCAAATATACATTTTCAGGATGGCAATCAACTGATCTAAGAGAAGTAAGTAGCACCTGGAAAAAAAAAATCTCCTTTGTTTTATTACTTTTTTTTTTTTCTTTTGGCATGATGTGAAATGCGTCACAAAAATGATTGAGCCAGGTCTCAGTGCTCTGAAAGGTAAATATTTTTATTATAATTCTCACAGGTTGGCATTTCCTTGGTCAGGTAGAGGCATCCTGTTCCTGTTTCAGTGCACAATGCACCACATTCATTGTTCCCCACCCACTGCCCATTGGCACATGGAGTTAACTCTTGCTCACCCACCTGTGGATTATCCATAGCTTCTGGGATCAAATCGTCTTTCTCCCCGCATGGTGGAAACTCAAGGAATATGAGCAAAATTGACTATTAGCGAAAGCAAAGCACGATCCGGAGGCTAAAAAATCAGAAACTCCTCTTTCACTCAACGTATACCCACCGAGCACCTCCCATGATCTGGGCACTGGGCCACCATGTTCCTAAGAACCACAAAACTACAGTATCCCCAAAGACAAATATCATGATTTGAGGAGACTTGGAGCTTATTTTCTTGATCGATGTGAATGGCTGTGACTCATAAATAAAATATATATATATTGCACTACCAGGAATCTGCTGAGGCCAAAGGATTGACATTTTCCCCAAATCACAAAGGGTTTTCAGGATTACACTAGCACTTTGCCTTCTCCTGACGTCATCTTTCTTAAATAGCCTTCAGAAAGGTAGAGATTGTACTTTTGATTTCTAAAACGACTCCACTCTTACAACATGACAGAGTTTACCAAGAGAGCAACTATAGACTACAGTCAATCATTTCTGGAATAGTGAGTGTCAGTTTACCTAATGTTTTGTATTTTACAAACATATAAACTGTACACGTATGTCTAAACATACCTACAAATCATTTTACATAAATTAAGTTCCTCTGACGACAACAACAGGATATTCACAGCAACAAAACAGAATGCTCATATTATACACATAAGTCCCATCAACTGAACTGTGATTTTTTTCTTTCAGGAGGCTAAGAAATCAGGAGTCTTAAACCACCACAGAAAGTAGAGAAAGAGTGGAACACAGTTGAGAGTCTTCCTTTTGTAATCAGTTGACTTATGGTCCTACCCAGGGATGATATCTTGAACCCTTTCAAACTAGGCATCTATTGCAGTGTGCAAGGAACATTTGAATTACAAAAGGGGGTGGGGATGAGCCTCAAATCCCTACAGTTGCCAGTTCCCCTGCAATAGTTTGAGGGCACTGATAAACCTCCATGTGAGCTTTCTGGTGAGTTCTACGTTACTAACAGTATTGGAACTCACCTGTTTCTTGGCCATTTCCTCCACCAGACATCTTTCTCCTTCTACTGGAAAATTCCTCCCTCACCTTTTCCAGGGCAAAATATACAAAGTTTCTGAAAAGAAGGGGCACACTGACTTCAAGGGGAGAACATCTTGTCCCTCCCCTCTTCCCCATGCAGATGCTGACAGAATAGAGGAAGAGGCAACTACGAGAGAAGCAGAAACCATCAGAAATCAAGTGCAGACCACTTGAGGAGAGTTTTACTGACAAGACGATTCAGACCACACACAAAAAGTGGCAGAGTGCCATTTCCCCCTAAATCCCTCTAACCTGAGATGTTTCCCACAACCTGAGGATCCAGCTGAACAATTACTTATTGCCATTTCCACGACAGTTCTTTTCTGGAGGATCTAAAGGCCTCCCACCTCATAACCCAAGTCATTCCTGCGTTGCCCTTCTTGAAAATCCTTTTTCAGTTGTTCTTTGAAGCCATTACTCTGAGCGGGTGGTTGTTTGGACTAACACATAGCTCTTACAACACTAAACCAGAAAATCGACACCATCATAAGACACAGAAACTGCGCCTAAGAGGTGAAATACATGTCTTCATCAGGCCAGTGGTTGAAACGTCCCAATATAACTTTTAACTTGGAATTATTCTGACAACCACTTTTTTTAATTATTTATTTATGTATTTTTACTTTAGAGAGAGAAAGAGAGTGCATGGGGGAGGGGGACAAAGGGAGGGAGAGAGAATCCCAAGCAGGCTCCACGCTCAGTGCCGACACGGGGCTCAATCCCATGACCCTGGGATCATGACCTGAGCCAAAATCAAGTGTCAGACACTTAACCTACTGAGGCATCCAGGAGCCCCTGACAACCACTTTTTTTTTTTTAATTTTTTTAATGTTTATTTATTTTTGAGAGATAGAGCAGGAGCAGGGGAGGGGCAGAGAGAGAGGGAAACACGGAAACCCAAGGAGGGTCCAGGCTCTCAGCTGTCAGCACAGAGCCTGATGCAGGGCTGGAACCCACAGACTGTGAGATCATGACCGGAGCTGAAGTCGGACACTTTACCAACTGAGCCACCCAGGCGCCCCTCCTAACAACCATTTTTTAAGCTGCATTCATATCTTCATCGTAACTTTAATGTTTAGCACACAAATTCTAGATTCAGGCGAAATATATCCTTTTCCTAAATCTAATGAATCCCAGACTTAAGCCCTCTTCAGAGTGAGTTTTTTCCTAGAATTATGCATCCTCTGGGAAAACCTGATCACAATTTCACTTGAACCCCAGTCCAATTATAAGATCTCTGTCCTCCTACCAGCACCCCTACATCTATTCCTCTGCCTATTCCTAAACAATCAGAAGGCACTAGAAATGCAGAGGTGGAATCCTATCTGAAACAAGCAAATACTTTCCTATAGCAGCCAAAACTCAATCATTTGGGACATGATTTACTTTTAATCTTCAGATCAAGAGTAGGATTTGGAAAGCAAAGGTATTTTGTAAAAAAAATACTAATAATAATTTCTTCTACTTTAACCTTCTAATCTTTGTTTAGATTACCTAGAGCAAGTTCCATTACTAACAAACCAAAGAGAACAGTCTAATCTAAATGTTCTTATCATGTGAGGTGAAAAAAATGTGAGTAGTCTTAAACATTAGTTACAGCAAGTATCTAGGACATGTGTCCAGAAGCACAGTTTTGTTGCTTTCTATCTCGAGTCTATCTTCAGTGTCACCAACTGTTTTGGGTGGAATCCTTTCAAAATTTAACCTAGAGCAGCAAGCGCAGTTGGGAATCAAAAACAAATACGTTGACTATTAAAACTATAGAGATTGGAATATAATGACGGTGCCAGATTTTCAATCCTACAAGCTTCAGAAAACTCAGTAACCAAGAGGAAGCCAAAATATCCTCAAAATTTGATTATTTTCGGCATACGTTCAAAAAGACCCTCGAACAGATGAATTTAAGAGTAGCCTCGTCAGGTAAAGAAGTATGACAGGTAGTCTAGCTACACTTTGTTTTTGTCAGGTTATTTCTTCATTTAACAAATACTGAACATTAATAATGAAGCTAGACTTTTGTGAAATTTCTGATTCCTCATTCTCTCGGTACGCAGTTATTAAGACAAAGAGGCCAACGGTATGTGTTATCAGAACAGGGTGAATGAAGGATAAGGTAGGCAAGAAAGGATACAAAAACCCCCATTTCTTTCTTTTCCTCCTCCTGTTTCCCTTTCAGACTGAGTTGGTTTTGTTTCCCTCTAAGATTTCAGATCATCAGTCTGACAAAAATTATTGTTTAAATTAATGGCAACACAAATTCCTACAAAGTGCTATCTCACTGCCTTGTCTAGAGATTGTGTTTTACGCCACTGACAACCTTTCACCTTTCAGAATCGGCACCTGCAGTTCTCAAACACTCTTGATCTAAGTGCAGTTGTGCTTAAAACTGCGGCAACTTCTTCATGTTTGTGTGGCCAACCCTTTGCTTTCTCTCCCCTGAAAAATGTGTGTGACTCCAGCATTAAAACTTTTAAAGAACTTTGAAAGAAACATTTCTAATCTGCATTCCTGCTAAAGACAACGGAGTGAGTCATTCGGATGCCACCAGAAAGAAATTGCTTGATTTTTCCGTACAAACCAGTATGGCCTGTAAGTACCTTGAAGACACTATCTTTCTATCATTTTGATAAGCCTCAGGAAAGAAGCCACATCCTCAAATGCCTTGGGACAGTACCCAAGAGTGGATGGACTCTTAACTAATTAAAAAATGAATCATTTATTTGCAAAATTCCACGTCATTTATTCTAACTGATTTCCTAAATATCCGGTGACTGGTGATTTGTCGGCTGTCATAATTCATCAGCCCTACACTTTTACGCAGAATGAATTTGTAACTTTAAACAACTAAGCCTCCACTCAGTGCTACCTTTGGAGGTAAACTACTGCAGGAAGGCATTCCCCCCATCCCCGCCCCCCAACCTTAACACTTCAATGAGATAGATGCCTGTCATGAATATTTCCTCAATCGCAAGTTAATCAGATTCTAAAAGTCACCTGTGCCACTGGATGGCCCAATAGTGTGTTTTCAAGGATGAAAAAAAAAAAAAAAAACGTTTCTTGTATGAAAAAGGCTTCATCAAAGGTTCCATCAGAGGAAACATGATGGGGCTATATAGGATTTTCTGCTTTTCCTGAAGCTGGCACTTTTAAAATCTTTTTATAAACCGTTTCTTTCCCACTAAATATACCAGGGTTGAAGGGAGAGTGGTACAATGAGAGAGATCAGGGCTGAAGAGAGAAGAAAAAGGGAAAAAAAAATTCAAAATTGGGACCCAAATGTAAGATTAAGGGAAGGTAGTTAGAAGGATTGCCAAAAAACCACCTTACCTTTGTTATGTATTTGGAGTCGCCCACTTCAGAAATTAACACCATTCACAGCCCGGTAGCAATTTACACAGCTAGGAAGTAACCTACAACATCTTCTCGGCCTCCCTCTTTTTAATGTAAAACCAAAATAAGGAGTGTCCAGCTACTCCCCACTGCGCCGCTTAAAGCAACAGATCGTTTTAGGCTCAACTCCCAGACTCTGGGAATTCCAGTTTGTCAGAATTTCTTAACCTTGGAAACCTGCGGAGAGAAACTCTCAACGAGGACAACTCCCTAAGCCCCGGCTTCTCACTGTCCCAAACTGCACATTCCAAAGTGGGAAGCAGGAGCGATAACCAGAAGGCAGCTCTCGGGGGCTAAATTCCTGGCGGGAGCGAGAGAACTTGAAAGCGCGGCGAATCCACTGGCCGAGCGGCGCCGGGTCCGCACCCGGGGGAGACGAGTGGCCCCGAGAGCCCGGCTGCGTCCGGCGCTGCGCACGGGGAGCGCTCCGTGTCTGCTCTCCGAGCTCTTCCCTGTTCCCTCCTCCCTCCTCCCGCAGCCCTCCCCCAGCCGAGGCCATTCGCCTCACAGTAGCAAGGTTGTCTCTCGTCTACTCCCTTCCCTTAAACTCACCAAACCAGATTTTTACTCCCGACACCAGCAACTTCCCGTAAATCTGCACTGAAATTTTATCCTGCTCGCTGAGCCACCGCTGGCTAAAGGCCAGTGCAACATTCCTGTTGTTTTAGGAGCGCAGATACCTTTGCTGAAGGTTAAAAAAAAAAAAAAAAAAAAAAAACAACTGCCTGGATGGGAGAGATTTGGGGACTCCACCAGACAGATTTCTCCCCGCGCTCAAAAAGTCACATCCAAGTCAGACACCCAGAAACGGCCCCACAAGTGGCACCTGCTCCACCTGAGGACATGTGTCCTCAGACGTCTGGCCCCCTTCGGGTTGTTCAGAGAAATCAAGCAGAACCATGTTTGAGGAATAAGGAACCTGCTGCTGAATCACGAGCCGAACAGTACCACCCCACCCCCGTTCTTCCCCCTGGTACAAAAAGTCGTTTAACCAGGTAGGATCACAGCGAGCCCCGCGGCGGGCCTAAAGGAAGGGGGGGGACCTCCCAGAGTGTCCTTACCTGAGGCACAGCACCGCTTGGACGCGCGCAGGAAGGAACGTCACGCGGACGAAACCCTGACCTTTGCCGGGGCCTTCGCAGCAGGGCCTGGGGCCTGGGCGCTGCTCGTTTAGAAGTGGCTCATTTTAATGCGCTCTGACCTAAAGTTACAGCTGGTTTCTAGAAAGGGAACAAAAAAACACTGCATTTAAAAACAGCAGCCAAGCCCTCCCTTAACCTTGCCTGATCTATGGGGAGTTGGCTCTAACCCCCACCTCATCCCCGTCCCAAAGAAACCCGCAATCTGTGCCCCACCCCTTCGCATTACCTGTTTATACAAGAGTTAAGGAGCCTCACGCATTTCAATAGAGCGCTAAGCCTGTTTGTAGGCGCGTAACCGGCCAACAGGAATCGAATTCTGTGACTAAACAAACTAGAAGAGGAAGCAGGCACCACCAGGAACCTAAAACGGAGTTGTGATTTCGGGTTGCAGTGTCACCAACTGAGAAAAAAAAAAAAAAAGGACTGTTTGTCATTGGGCTATTTTAGTGAAAGACTAGTCCAAAAAAAGGGGGGTTTTTTTGCTGGTTAAATGAGTTAATACATAGAAGAGCTTAGAACAGTGCCTGGCACATATTTAGCAGCTATTAGCAGTAGTACTGGTAGTAGTTTTTGTACTATGGATTCTTTCAAGGGCATAATCAGAGTTAGAAGTTGGCTCTAGACGCAGCCCTGCTATTTGCTAGCTGTAGGGCCATGAGCAGGGTTTTTTTTAAACTTCTCCCAGCTTCTGGAAGATTCCAGTGACGAGATTTTTGCTCACAGTTTACATTGTAGACAGTCTTGCATACATTGGAAAGTAAAGTTCCTGTAAAGGAGTGTCCAACTGATTTTCATCTCACTTAAAAGTTGCAAGATTGACAAAACACATGGAGATAAATTGGCCTGTGCATTCTGTGAAGTTCACTAGTAGAAAACTCAGGACCAGCAATCAACCCTAGATGTGTGCTTCATTCTAATTTGAATTTAGGCCCTTGATTTGCTGTCTGACCCTGGGAAAGTTACTTACCCTATTCAGTTAGAAGCTGCTGCTGGCCAAATAATAGTCTTTGCTATTTGAAAAACAGTGTGAAATAGGGGGAAATAATTTTTACACTCCTCATAAATATTAAAAGGGGATTACTGGAGGCTAAAAAATGTGATCAGTGCCAACAGGACACCCTTTTTCCTCCACTTAGCTTCACCTTGAAAGAAAGAAATCACAATCCCTTTTACATTCATGAGGCCCTTTGTACTTTTACCAAACACTTTCACCCACTTCATCTTATCTGATCTTACAAATCAATCCTGTGAGCTACTTTATCCCCATTTTGCAGATGAAGACACTCAGGTCAATTAGTTCCAGGTTTCACTGCCTAGTGAGGTGGGGACTCGTTCCCAGTTCTAGCTAAATCTAAAAGCAGCATTTGCCGCCTTTAGGAAAAATGATTCCAAAAACCAGCAAAGAATTCTGAAACATTTTAGATCCCTTTGGGATTTTTATCTTCCCTATGGGGTAAGATTTAACTCCGATCAATTAAACATTTTCTGGGTCATAGGGGAGCCTGTGTGGCTCAGTTGGTTAAGCATCTGACTTCGGCTCAGGCCATGATCTCAGTTTGTGGTTCAACCCTGCATCGGGCTCTGTGCTGACAGCTCAGAGCCTGGAGCCTGCTTCGGATTCTGTGTCTCCCCCGTCGCTGTCTGGCCTTCCCCCGCTTTCTCTCTCTTCTTTCTCTCTCTCTCAAAAATAAATAAACATTAACAAATTTTTTTAACATTTTCTGGGTTTAGGTTTATTCCCTGTCAATACAGGTGAGAATGAACTATCAACAGCAGGCAGTGAGACTACTCCAGGGTTCTCTTACCGTATCTAAGGGTTGATGCAGCCAGGCATGAACAAGGGCTCCAAAACCTTAATATAATATAAAAACTCCAGCTCTACATTAGCCTGGATTTTTTCTTTTCTTTTCCAGAAGTATCTGGAATGTGGTCTCAAGAACCTTTCACTGTTAGGGATGCTTTGAGTTAAAGGATTCAAGAGAGGATATTCTCAGGCTTACTGATTTTTCCACCTGAAAACAGGATTTTCCATAGGAAACACTGGGCCAAAGCCTGGGGATTAAGACCAGGAAGAATACCAGTGAGTATGCAAGTGTAGAGATCACGGACTCCAGGTGAACTGGGGCTGGGGTCAGAGAAGATGGCTCTTGAGGAGGCACAAGTCCCTGGAAGCAAGTCCTTATGGAGTTCTTAGTCCATTACTTTCTCTAAAATGTAGCCAGGCACTTCTGCTTCTTTCTCAGTTTTGCCCAGTGCCACCCATTAAACGGTTATAATATTTGTTCCTAACTCCTTTGCACTGTCCTCCCCAGGAATATGTGAAAATAAACTAACTTTTTAAGCAGCAGGCCATAACAAAAGAAATATCAGCTTTCTCATCATTTCTTCTTTGTGGCTGAGCCTTGATGCCTGTTATTCTTCTTCTTCTTGTTATTATTATTATTATTATTTTAATTCTCAGGAAAATCCCATGATCTTAAGGCATTTTAAGTTTGCAGACCCCTGTGCTTTGCTTTCTGCTTCCTTCTTTGCCTTCTGCCTATAAGGCAGTGTGCTAGAGTGAGCACAAACAGCATAGAGTTGGGTATCCCACAGCTGTGAGTTCGAATCCCAGTTTTATCTCAGCTATGTGATGCTAGGCAAATTGCTTAACTGCTCTGAGCTTCACGGTATCTTCATTTATAAAATAACAGCACCTACCTCTCCAGATTTCTTTGAGAGTTAAGTGAGAAATGAAATCTCAGCACAATTCCGGGCACATGGAGGGTACTCAAAAAATGGCATTTCCTTTTGTACCCCCAAAAAACTACTTCACAGCTCACAAAGAATCTTCCTTCCCATATTTAAATCTTAGATCAAATAACACTATTCCAAGACATCCTCGTCAACAGAGGCAAACCGAAGGTGTAATAATAGCCACTCATCCCCATTGCCCCTCCAGTGATGCATTACCATCTTTGACGGTCACAACCGCATGAGATTAGTATGAGTAAAGTACAAATCATTTGCATTGCCCTATTGCTCAGATTAGGAAACTGGGGGTCTTTTTTTTCTTTTTTTAATGTTTATTTTTGAGACAGAGACAGAGACAGAGACAGAGACCGGGCAGGGGAAGGGCAGACACACACACACACACACACACACACACAGAATCTGAAGCAGGCTCCAGGCTCTGAACTTTCAGCACAGAGCCTCACGTGGGGCTCGAACTCACCAACTACAAGATCATGACCTCAGCCGAAATCAGATGCCCAACCGACTGAGCCACCCAGGCGCCCCAGGAAACTGAGGTTCTTAAGAGTTGTTTCAAGCTACTAGCAAGTAGCAGAGTTAGGATTTTTACTGCTTTTTACTATTCCCTACCACTAGAATTCTGATTAAATTATTCTTATACCCAGTTAGGGAGCAGAATCAAGAAGTTCCAGAAGACGGTTTTAGCTCACAGTTATGGGGAGAGGGCCAGGAGATTCTGACCAGAGGTCCTGGACACTTCCCATTTTGGAGGCATGGAAACCCATAATGAATCCCATCAAAGATCTGTGCCCTATGAAAGTGAAATATGCTGACCCTACAGACTCCAATTCTGTGAGACACCAAAGGGCAGCAACATGAACAGGTTGGGCTTGAAGTCTGTGAGATCAAAGTTTGTGTCCTGGCAGTTATGTGCTCCTGGGCAAGTTACTTGTGTCCCTAAGCCTCAGGTTGCTGCTGATGGCAATACCTAACTATAGGGCCATCTTGAGGATTACATGAGATCATACACATAAAAGCACAGGGCTGAACAACACTCTTCAGTTTCCAATATGTGTTTCTTTTGTTTTATGTTTATTTATTTATTTTGAGAGAGAGGGCAAGCGAGTGGGGGAGAGAGAGAGAGAGAGAGAGAGAGAGAGAGAGAGAGAGAATCCCTAGCAGGCTCCCTAGCAGGCTGTGAGCCACAAAGCCCGAGGCGGGGCTCAATCTCACAAACTGTGAGATCATGACCTGAGTCAAAATCAAGAGTCGGACACTTAACCAACTGAGCTATCCAGGCGCCCCTCAATATGTGTTTCTTAAAGACTGAAGACTGTACTAACACAGTACAGGTGAGGCCTAAGTAATGCATGGAATAAATAAATGCAAAGAGCTTAGAATAAGCATGTAGTGATTGCTGTTTAAGTCTTTGCTGTTATTGCTATTATTATTATTTCTTCACAAAGCAATTCCTTGGAACCATTGTGAGGTCATAGTAAGGAATTGACTTTTTGGGAGAGAGAAGCTTCTGTTATCTCTTTCTTGTAAGAGCTGACCTTCTAGGTACCCTCTTACAGTATGAAAAAGGGTAATGTCTTCTCAATGGTTTTACTTTCTGTTTCCTTCATTTTCCCTAATTTTACCTGAAACAGAAAAATTATTGCCGGATGGGATAAAGTCACCAACCTGAACCCAAACTTTCTATGGGCTGCTGATAGTTTACCCAACAGAAATTATTCAGAAAATAAACCCTCTTTTGATCCAGAACATGCAACTCGACCCGGAGAGATCTCTCATGCCTGCAGTTTCCTTACCCTCTCCTTGCCTCGTGTGGTGGCCACTGGCTACCTCACAGAAGACTGTTGAGTCTTTTCTTTGATTTTTATATCAAATCCACACTGGATCCTGGGCACTCTTTAATGCAAATGATTTGGCTTAGCCACTAAGTGTAGAGCACAGTCATCAGCGTGTAGGTCAAAGGATGAGAGAGGGCCACTGAGAACTCGGTCAGAAGAGCATCTGGCTTCGTGGTTTCCATGCCACACTACGGGAGGGCCCCTAACTGAATTTTAAAAATGTACTGAGTTCACAAAAAAGGGAATTAAGTATAGCAGGGGTTCACTCCACACATTAATCTTGGAAGCCAAATCCTTCATTTTGAGAAAGACCTTCAATACAAGGAGCCCCTTGACCTTCGTCCTTCCTGCACAAATAGCTCTGCCAGAGCGGAGCCGCCTGCTTAGAAGGAAGGTTTTCCCCGCCCCCACCTGCCCGCTGTGATGGAAGGAACACTGATGTAAATTATAGGCCCTTAAAGGCCCACTCGAGACCAAGACATGATTTTGTTATGGCAACAGATGCTGTTAATTCCTTTATATCCCTTTAAGACGTATTCCCCACCAGAGACCTTTAGACTTCTTTTTATTTTATCATGGGAAACAGCCTCCCACAAAAAGCTCAGTCATTCAGCAATAACTTAGCAGAAAAGATTGTCAACATAAAATTACTAACAGTTAGTAAGTGCTTACAAGCATATTTGCCAGCACTTTCCATGTATTAACTATTTAATCCTCACAAGGACTCCATGACATAAAGACGGTTCTTAGGCCCACTTCGTAGATGAAGAGACCAACCCACAAAACAGGTATGAGATCCTGCTGAAATCCCACCACAAGACAGCGGCAGAGCCTGTGACTCTCACCATTACATTCTATGGCCTCGCAAAAGATTCTATATATGTCTATGATGATCATATTCTATATGCGTGCATTCTGGTAGTGGTAGTCCCAGCCTAAAGACAGCGCCTGGCACAAGGTAGGCACTCAAGAAGCGTTTCTTGAATGAATGGGTAAATGTGAATATACATTTGAAGGTTATCATCAATATTTAGAAGTGGATGTATGTCAAAAGAGGTAGGGTTTGACTCATCTAGAATCTGAGATTTAGGGTCATATTAGAGAGTGGATGCAAGGAAGTTTTCAAAAACATGATTAGGGACGCCTGGCTGCCTTATTTGGTAGAGCGTGCAATTCTTGATGTCAGGATTGTGAGTTCAAGCCCCACATTGGGCATGGAGCCTACTTAAAAAAATAAATGTGTATATATATATATATATATGTAGTTATATAGTTATATATGCACTATATATAACTGTAATTATATATATACACATATATATACATATGTATATATATACACATATATATGTGTATATATAAAGTTTTAATTTGACATATACTGTAGGGGATGAGTATTTTATGGGACAGAATTAATTGCAGGTGTGGCTAAATTTACTGACTGTAAAAGCCACATAAAAATAAAATGAATATTCTTCCCTCTGTTTCTATTGTTTCTCTGCTTGAAATACCCCTATATATCCATCCATTCATCCACCCATCACCAGTATAAGCATGTAATTAAGAACACAGTCTGGGAGTGCGCCTGGGTGGTTCAGTCAGGTAAGCATCTGACTTCAACTCAGGTCATGATCTCATGGTTTCTTGAGGTCGAGCCCCGTGTCAGGCAAAATTAAAAAAAAAAAAAGAACACAGTCTAAGGGTGCCTGTGTGGCTCAATCAATTAAGTGTCTGACTCTTGATTTTGGCTCAGATTATGATCTCACAGTTTGTGAGATCAAGTCCCACATCAGGCTCTGTGCTGACAGTGTGGAGACTGCTGGGGATTCTCTTTCTCCCTCTTTCTCTGACCCTCCTCTGCTCTTGTGCTAAATAAGTAAATAAATAAATAAATAAATAAAAGAACACGGTCTGGAACCTGATGCCTGAGTCTGAATCCTGTTTCTGCCACTTACTTTGTGACTGTGGGCAAACAACTTGACTGTTCAGAGGCTTAATACCCCTCAACAGTGCTCACCTCATTAGAAGTGTTTGGAAGATTCCATATGTTACTGCAAATGGGGTGCTGGAAACAGCCCCATATCAGTATTCTGTTACAATTATTCATCCAACCATCCATCCATTGTTTTATCTAACAAATATTTATCAAGTATCTACTATGTGTCAGGTTCTGTGTGTCCAGCTAAATATAGAATAATAAATGAGATATGGTCCTTATCTTCAAGGAACTAACATTTCATAGCAACAGGTAAGGCCACCAGCTGATGGCCTTACCATGTGTGAGCCCAGGGAGTTAGTGGCAGTCTCACTTAGACTTGTTCAACGAGTATTTACTGAGCATCTACCAAGAGTCATGCACCTGAGACACATAGACGAATAAAAACATGGTCCACTCCCTTGCACTGGAAAGAGAGATATGTATATAACTATATGAAATACAAAGGGAGGAGGGCAATAGAGGTGTATGCAAAATACCAGGAAGAACCCATTATTTCTGTGTGTGGAGGAGGAGAGTAAGGGCAACTTCCTAGACATGGTAACATTTGAATTAAAAATAAGAAAATGAAGGGGAACTTCATGAACAACGGTAAGATGGGGGAGGGGTGGTGAAAACATTTAGCATCTGGTGTGACAGAAGCCTGGAGGTGCAGTGAGGTGGCAGGAGTTACAGCTGGCAAGGAGGGCTGGGGCCAGATGGCTAAGAGACATGAAAGGAGGGGCACCTGGCTGGCTCAGTCAGTGGAGCATGGGACTCTTGATCTCAGGGTTGTGAGCTCAACTCCCATTTGAATGCAAAGATTACTTAAAAAAGCAAATCTTTAAAAAAAGAGAGAGAGAGAGAGAGAGACTCAACAGGAAAATGGCCTTTATTATGAATGACAAGATTTTGAGCAGGAAATGGACATGATCACCATGTCCACAGAGGATGGATTGAAGGGGGGACAACTTGAAAACAGAGAGACTAGTAATGAGAAAATTGCAATAGTTCAGGTAGGAGATGACAAGGTCCATAGGGCAATGGTTGTTCAAGAGATATTGGATGTGGTGTATACGGTGGATTATCTCATTTCACTCTCTTTCCAGTATATGCCTTCCTGTACTGAGAGGCTAGGAAACTAAAGTTGTATTTCCCAGACTCCTTTGCAGTTAAAGTTCCAAATGGAATGTGAGGTCTGACAAACAGATCCATTTGTGCAAGATTTGAAAGGTGGAAGTGAGGAAGAGGCCAATTCACAGCAAGCACAGTCATAAACATGTGAAGTGTTCTTGTGGCAACATCCCGGGGTGCCGTTCTAGCTTTGTAGCTAGAGCACACAGCACAGGGTACAGGCACTATTTTTGCTGGTGTGGAACTAGCAGACATAGCATGGCTCTGTTGCAAACATGGCAGTGGTAGCTTTCTGATCCCTCATTGCAACAAAATTGGTGTGTCCCTGAACTCAACAGGGCCAGTGGTGGTCTTCTGATTCCCCACCTTCCTGATTGTGGTACATGCAGTAGTTTCCCTGGCAGGTCAGTGCAGCAGTGTTCCTGTGGAAGTCCTACCTCAAGGTCCAGCTGAGTGCCTACTCTTCCAACAATTGTGTAAGCACTTAATTGCATATATTAAATCCCTTTCTGCTTAAAACAGCCAGAGTGTTTTGACTGCCGTTGACCCTGCTGATTTGTTGAGTAAATGGAACTGAAAGAATCTGATGACCTATTAAATGTGGTAAGGAAGAAGGGAGTGGATGGCAGTGAGAGGGAGACAGGAAGCAACAACTTCCAAGGTTTCTAGCTTCATGTTGCCATCAATCAAAATAGGGATTTGTGGGGAGAGTTGGAGATCTGCAGGTAGGAGAGTGGGCCATCTCACAAATTGACTAGAACAGATGCTCCACAGAATCCAGCTATGGGGCAGACAGTTGAAACCAGGTCATTACTGACTGCATTAATAGGGGAGTGGAAGGAGATTGAATTTCAGAACCTCAGTGGATGTTTACTACAATGCATCACTGACCCACACCTTCAAGTTCAATTCTTTTTTTTTTTTTCAAGTTCAATTCTTGAATGAAGAGTCATATAAAATACCAACGGTGGAGTTAGTGAAATTCATACACGTACCTATCTGTCCCTAGCAGCATTTTCTCTCTTATGGTTTACTATTCAGAAAGCTCTCTTCTTGGCAGTATCTCCTTTCTTAACTTTGGTAAGACAAGTAAACTTTTTCTTTCTAGAATGGTAAGTACCAATATAGTCTACCAATATCTTTCTTTCAGGGCCTAATTGACACAGTATTGCTCAGATGAAATCACATTCTAACCTCAACCCATTACTTTGGCAATGACAACCAGCCCATGAGATAGTGACCCATATTATTCCTCCATTCATATTAAGTATTTCATTGTGGTTTTTTTTTACAACAAATCTGGACAAGTAGTAAGATTTTTTTTTAGCAGCTGATTCCATTTATATATATATATATATATTTATTTATTTATTTATTTTTATTATAGGTTTTTTTTTTAAGTTTATTTATTTTGAGAGAGAGAGAATGTGAGCAGGGGAGGGGCAGAGAAAGAAGGAGAGAGAGAATCCCAAGTAGGCTCCGTGCTGTCAGTGCAGAGCCTGATGCAGGACTCAAACTCACGAACCGTGAAATCATGACCTGAGCTGAAATGGAGAGTCAGTGTCTTATCCATCTGAGCCACCCAGGCGCCCCTGATTCCATTCTCTTTAGCACAGTGGCCATGTTTCCAAGGTTGTAGGTAGTAGAAATGTAAATGGACCTCAGCTCAACTCCTTTGAACTCTTTGGAAAAATAACAGCATGACACTGCAAATTTGAGGTGGGAACATATGTGTTCTGTTTTTAAAATAAAATGCAGGGATTTACACAATTGTCATTAATGCGAGCCTAAGTGAATATGTTTCTTAATGGACACAAGGTTTGGAAAGTAGAAACTTGAGCAATGTGTTATAAATATTAGCACCCACTTTTTTTTAAACAAAAAAAGACCCCTGGTAAGACTTCAAGATGCATTTGAACGTGTCTTTATTTTAACATTTGTGACATTTAGTTATGGTTAATTAAATGCAAATATTTCTGTTCTTATTAGATTGGCAGTCCCCTCCTTGGGATGTAGAAACTATCTTGTTGAGCTGTGTTTTCCAGGTCTGAGTAGAGGTCCTCACAGTAGGCACTCAAGGAATACTTGATAAGGGATTGAAGGAAGTTTCCAAACTGGGAATCAAGGGACAATGTTTCAGTACTGGCTCTGCTTCAGTTTCCTCAGCTATGAAATGAGTTTTCAGGTCATAGGTTCTATTACTTCTTCAAAGGGCTTATTACCCATAAAATATTTTTGGGATCCTTAGTGGAAAAAGATACAGAATTTTCTTTCCTAAAATATTTGAAGTACAGCCCTTTAATGAATGTATTTTGGTCATACTTACAGCAAGGGGGTGGACTGAATGTGACCTCTAGAGGTTCTTTGTGAATTCTGTGATGGTGGGATCCTATTAATTCTCCTCTACCTTAAGATCTGGGTCAGAATCACTGGGTGCAGAGTGCCATTCCAGAAATGATTTTGGCTACTGAATTCTTTCTGTTTTCCTCTTGTTTACCATTAGGATACTTCCCTTTTCCGTGGGGATTTTCTGAAAAGGTCACACAGCCACTTCAGAAAACTATCCTCCTGTTGAATGACAATGATAGCCTCTTTCTCTGGTTGGCAACCAGAAGCCACTGCTGTCAGATGTAGGCAGAAAGCAGGGCCTACACCACTTAGTTGGCCAAAGTCAGAGGGAAAGTCCAGCCTCCTGTGATGATACTGGGACTGTGGCAAAATGTCTTCCGTGGAAGTGACAATTAGACAAAGTTCCACCAAGGCCTTGATGGAGCAGCAAAGATTAGAAGGAAGCATCTTCTGTGGCCAGCTCTGGGTTTATAGGGAAGGAGTTCTAAAATACTCCAGAACACCGCGTTAGCACCACCTTTCCGGTCTACTTCCTGAATGCATGCAAGAGATAATCTGGAGCCTTTGGGACCCAAGACAATCCTGCTACAGGCACAGTGAATGGCTCTGGGTAGAGCTATGAATATAAAGCAACCTGGTCGTCCATCAATCAAATACTTTGAGTCTTTGCCATATAGACCTGCACTCGCTGTTGGGCTCAAGATCGTAAAGAAATCACAACCCATAGGCCGAGGGTCTGGTTGTGTAAGCATAGACGTATACAGCTAGTCATTACAATAGCATAAGGACCCTGCTTTGCCTGGGAACACAGAAAAGGGAACAATTTATTCATATCCCTGTAAGTGCTGCAGACTCATCCGCCTATGTGCTGGCAGGGCTGTGTCTGTGTGACTCTGTCTTCTCATACCCAACCTGTCCTGCTGACGGGGCACGTGGCTCATCTGTCAGAGCTTCTGCTGCCCAGATCCCTCAGTGACTCCCATCCCCTATTAAAGAAAGATCCAGAGGCGCCTGGGTGGCTCAGTCGGTTAAGCGCCCGACTTGGACTCAGGTCATGATCTCACGGTTCATAAGTTCGAGCCCCCCATCGGGCTCCGTGTTGTCAGTTCGGAGCCTGGAGCCTGCTTCAGAGTCCATGTCTCCCTCTCTTTCTGCTCCTCCCATGCTTATGTTCTTTGTCTCTCAAAAATAAATAAACATTTAAAAAATTAAAAAAAGAAAAGATCCACCCCCCCCCCAGCAAGGTATACAATTTGACTCCCACTTTCCTTTTCAGTTTTATCTCTTCACTGAATGGTCTATAATGCATGATGCTCTTTCCATATGCCTTTGGTCTCCTATGGCAGACGCTATGGGGACCTCACCCACATCAGGCCATATTTACCTGTCGATAAAAAGTTGCTGCAAATACCAGCATCTCTCATTCTGTAGCTTTTCCTTGATTGTGGGAACACCCTAGACAGGGCAAGCAGGACCTGTTCCTGGAAACCTTTCCCTCCATCTCAGTTTCTTTGCCTTCCTGTTTGTTTGTTTTTTTTTAAGTTTATTTATATATTTTTGAGAGAGAGTGTGTGTGTGAGTGGGGGGAGGGGCAGAGAGAGAGGGAGATAGAAAATCCCAAGCAGGCTCCAAGTTCTCAGCACAGAGCCCAACGTGGGGCTGAAACTCATGAACTGTGACATCATGACTTGAGCTGAAATCAAGAGTCAGACGCTTAACCGACTGAGCCACCCAGTCGCCCCTCAGCTTCTTTGCCTTCTGTTGTGATAACTCTGCTTTACACTACGCTGAATTCCAGAGCTGCCCAAAAGGGATTGAGCTCTAGCTCTCCACAATGGCAACTGTCCTGATAACACACCTCCCTTCTATCCCTTGTTGCATTCCCCATTCCCCTATTGCTGTTTCCTGGAATCATCTCCCAGATTAGCTATTGTATTCAAGTCCTTGTCTGCAGGCCTACCTCTGAAAGGATGGATACCAAACAGTGTCTTCAGTCTTTCCCCGTCTCGACCCTTAAGCCACATGTCTGCAGTTGGTTGAGCTCCTCCTCTTCAAGGTTCTGCTGGACAGTCACCTCCTCTGTGATACCATTTCCTTCCACCACTTTCCACCACCTACAGGGTGAGGGCCTCCTTCCCCTGAGATCCTTGGTCCTTTACACAGATGTCTCTTATGATTTGCATCATGCGGCCTTGTAATTCTGTGTAGGCATATTTTACTTTGCTCACCAGGAACCACACTTCCTTCTTAGTCAACTCAGGCCCTAGCAGAGTGATTTATCCAGAGAAGAAGCCCAACAAATATCTGATGAATGAATACATGACCCATGTGCTGTGGGTTCCTGGCTATAATCCTTGTGTACACAGCAAGAAGTTGGAAGCCATGTTCCTGACCCAGCACTCCTGGGTAAGGGGGAATAATTGCCTTGAGAAGAGGTTAGGAAACCTTTCCTTAACCCTCCCAGGTACTTACTCTGGTTATGATCTTATTGCAAAGAAGGGGCTCCCTGTCCATGCTGGGCGAGTCTCCAGGCAGACTTGTCCAGGGCATTAGGAATCTATGGAGCAAATTCCAAGGGTGTGAAAAACCAGTGACTGAGGCGCCTGAAGGCTGGTGCGATGGCCACATAAAAATTGCTGCAGATAAGCCCGGGGCAACTCAAAGATGCCATCAGTCCCTAAGAAAGCTGCTATCTTTGTAGTTTTTATCACAGGGTAAAAGCCAGCTCTGCAGTAAGCTGGGGGCTCCCAAAAGGAGATATAATCCCAGAGAGGAATCCCAAACTGTTGGATGAGCAGATAGCTGGTCTTTGGGGAAGGCTGGTTTCAGCTGATTTTCTATGCTTGGCCAGCAGTGTTATTTTAAAATCTCACTGCCAAGGAAGACCTGACCCCTCCAAAGAACCAGGCCTAGCAAGGATAGAAGGCGCGGGCTGATCCCCTATGATGTTAGACTTCAAACAAACAAACAGAAACACAAATTCCAGAGCCACGAGAAGGAAAGTTGGTCTTCCCTGCTGAGCAGAAATGGAAATGAACTAAGCATCCTGAAGTGTAAGAAATGGGAGTTGGCACAGGAAAATGAAGCCATCCACCATGTTGTATGTGGAAATCAGGAAAGAACCAAGGAGGATTTGAAGAGGAGGAGAAGGGGGCAATAATGAGCAAAGGGCCGTAGAGGACTCAGAAAGCAAGGAAGGAAGGGGTGTCAGCAGTGCTTAAGGGTTGTCATGTGCCAGGCAGGTAGCACATATTTATTTTTCACATCAGAGACATTTGACCTGTTATTATATTATGATGATGATTATTACAAACTTGAGCTCCATAGCTTTGAGCTATTACTGTTGCCAGTCTGCAGATGGACAAACAGAAGCTCAGAGAAGTTAAGTGACTTGCTCAAGGTCTCACAAATGGTAAGGAATGAAATCTAGGTTTAAACGCCAAGAAGTGTTTAAAATAATTCCTACCCAGGGGCCCCCCGGTGGCTCAGTGGATTAAGCATCCGACTTCATCTCAGGTCATGATCTCCCCATTCTTGGGTTTGAGCCCTGTGT
Source organism: Panthera uncia (assembly GCF_023721935.1). Classification (NCBI taxonomy): domain Eukaryota; kingdom Metazoa; phylum Chordata; class Mammalia; order Carnivora; family Felidae; genus Panthera; species Panthera uncia. The sequence goes on from NC_064811.1 coordinate 33,142,552, forward strand.
TGGGGTCCATGCTAATGGCTCAGAGCCTGGAGCCTGCTTCGGATTCTGTGTCTCCCTCTCTCTCTGCCCCTCCCCCGCTTGTGCTCTGTCTCTCCCTCTGTGTCTCTCAAAAATGAATAAATGTTAAAAAAAATAATGAAAAATAATAATTTCTATCCAGTTCAAACCCCTGATGACCATTGCTGTTTGGTTTAGGTCATTGTGGTCAAAATTGTCAGGAACCATAACTCAAAATTGTGTGCCTCGTTCGTGAATGTGTAAATTCACTGCCTCTGGGTGCATTGCGAGGTAGGCACTATGACTGTGGGAGAAAGAAGGGAAAGGATCTTTTAGAGGATTGAGTTTAAAGAGGCCTAACTTCTGGAAACCCTCCAAATTTGGGTTTAGCAGTGTGCTTGGCTTAAAAAGAAAGGAAGGAAGGAAGGAAGAAGGAAGGGAAAGAGGGAGGGAGAGAGAGAGGGAGGGTGGGAGGGAAAGGAGGAGGGAAGGAGAGTGGGAGGGAGGGAGGGAAGGAGGCAGGCTACAAGTATAGGATTAATTTTCACGCTTCCTAACATTGGTCAGGACGATAGGGAGACAGAAACACCACAGGATTGGCAAGTGCTGTCCTACTTTCAATTCAGCCCCAAGCAGGAAGGCTTAGGTTTGTCACGAGAAAGCCTCTTGTTACACCCTAAGACCAGAACAAAACTTTTGGGAGGAGACTCTCATCTTGACAGCATGATTTCCAAAGAAACCTAGTTAGTCTTATGACTGTGATGTCTCAAGTGTCACAATTGTGTAACCTGCTGATTTTTAAAATGATCCTGGAGTCTATCATATGGGATTATGCAAATAACATGCATTAGTTGAGTAAAAGGTTAGAGGAGAGAGAACTCTCCTTGAAGAGCAAAATGAAGAGAGAAGAAAGGCGCCTGGGTAGCTCAGTCGGTTAAGCTTCCGACTTCAGCTCAGGTCGTGATCTCGCGGTTTGTGAGTTCGAGTCCCGCATGGGGCTCTGCACTGTCAGTTCAGAGCCTGGAGCCTGCTTCAGAGTCTGTGTCTCCCTCTCTTTCTGCCCCTCCCCACTTGTACTCTGTCTCTGTCTCTGTCTCTCTGTCTCTCTCTCTCTCTGAAAAATAAATAAATGTAAAAAAAAAAAAAAAGAAGAAGAAGAAGAAGGAAGAAATCTGGATTGGAATCCCGGACATGTGGGTTCTAGTTGTGGCTCCTTCACCAGTTTGAAATTCCCGCAGTGACTTTTCCTGGGTACTTTGCTCTCGGCGTTCACGGAGGACCTGTACTAAATGACACAGTAGAGAACTTCCAGCTCCAAAGATCTAAGGGAACATTCAGAGGCTTCAAAGAGGTAGGCCATTGAATGTAATTGGGAGCTGTTTGTGTAGAAGACGATGAGTCAGAAACCAACCCAAGGACTGTTTCTATTTGCTCTTCATTTCCAATTCCTTATTTGGGTTCTATGAAATGAAAGAGAAAGAGTGGCGGGGGCGGGGAACTATCAAATGGTAGTCAGAAAAAAAGGAAAAAAAACAAAACAAGGAAAAACCCAACAAATATCTTTCCAACAAGTTGAATAACTAAGCGAGGCACTCTTAGCATAAGAGGAGAGTTCTGAGTGGCAATGTCACACTGTGGAGAGCGCACAGATGGGTTTTGAATCTAGAAGACCTACGATTAAAACAGAGCTTTATCTTTCTGAGCCTCAGTTTCCTTGTGCAGAAAAAAAGGACTACTTCAAACAACAGTAGGAACAGCTACCACTTATCGGCTACTTTAGGTGCCAGGCACTGAGCTGGGCTCTTTGTATTATGTCGCCGAATGCACCAACTTTATACCATATAAATTGGGTATGGCTATCCCTGATTTACATATAGATACAGAGATGGAGTCTAATGAAATCTAAGAGCAGAGCTGGGATTCAAACCCAATTTGGTACAACTCCGAAGCTTATTCTCTTATCTACTCTCCCAAACCTCCCCAAAGGATAATAATACAGACAAAATAAGGTAATAGTTTAAATACACTTTGGGACCCCTGGGTGGCTCAGTCAGTTGAGCCTCTGACTTTGGCTCAGGTCTTGATCTTGTGGTTCCTATGTTCAAGCCCCACATGGACTCACTGCTGTCAGCCTGTCGGCTCAGAGCCCGCTTCGGATTCTCTGTGCCCCTCTCTCTACCCCTTCCCCACTTGCTCTCTCTCCAAAATAAATCAATATAAATAAATAAAAAAATAAATAAATAAACTTTGCAAATGACAATATACAAATTCCTCTATAACATTCATTATCAATACAATAATAATGGTAATAAGGCAATAGTAAAAACAGCAGTAATGGTGAGTTTTTACATGTTCCCAAAGTAAGTATACAAATAGAAATCTGTATAATCTTATTTGACTGTCTAGTCAAAAAGGGTCTAAATGATGACTCCAGGCTAATCAGACCCTGGGAGCCTCCCTTGTCAGTCTTCATTATTGAATGTCTAAGTTTCTGGGTTCAGAAACTGAGCAGAAATGTTGATATCTGAGAAACAGTGCAGAGAAGATCTAGAACACAGCGAAACCTCTTTGTGCGACACAGTTTTATCACTGAAAGTGCCATCTGGCCAAGCATTCCAGAAAGTAACCACAGATTACCAGCTGGTAAATTTTACCTTTTAAAAAAAACAAGCAAAAGACTCAATACTCTACCAGTGCAGAAATTCTGGATCGTAGTCAGAATGTAATAGGTGGCGAACCATCCCTATGAGTCATCAAGGCCAACAAAGAATCCCTCGGGCCTTTTAAAAAGGGGCCAAGTGGGGCGCCTGGGTGGCGCAGTCGGTTGGGCGTCCGACTTCAGCCAGGTCACGATCTTGCGGTCCGTGAGTTCGAGCCCCGCGTCAGGCTCTGGGCTGATGGCTCGGAGCCTGGAGCCTGTTTCCGATTCTGTGTTTCCCTCTCTCTCTGCCCCTCCCCCATTCATGCTCTGTCTCTCTCTGTCCCAAAAATAAATTAAAAATGTTGAAAAAAAAAATTTTTAAAAAAATAAAAAAATAAAAAAAATAAAAAGGGGCCAAGTTAGCTTGAAATTGAACCTTAGTGTGGAGGGACAGCGCAGAGCTCCTTTAAAAGAAGATGTGGGAAACCAGATGACTCAAGCAGGTGGCACAGTTGACCCGGGAGTCTTGGTCCCACTGAGCTATCAATGCCTGTCTGAGGAACTCTTTTCCCCACCTATTAACTACTTCTTCAGCTCCCTGAGAGAGTGTTGGCACTATGCAAAACTTTTATTTATTTATTTTTTTTAATTTTTTTTTTTAACGTTTATTTATTTTTGAGACAGAGAGAGACAGGGCATGAACAGGGGAGGGGCAGAGAGAGAGGGAGACACAGAATCGGAAGCAGGCTCCAGGCTCTGAGCCATCAGCCCAGAGCCCGACGCAGGGCTAGAACTCGCGGACCGCGAGATCGTGACCTGAGCTGAAGTCGGACGCTTAACCGACTGAGCCACCCAGGCGCCCCTATGCAAAACTTTTAGAGACAGATACAGAATGCTAAACATGCGAGGGACCTTAGAACTCGTCTGGTAAAATGTTCTCATTTCACAGGTGAGGAAACAAAAGCCCAGAGAGGTAAAGTCTGAAGGCTTGGAAGCTGCTCAGCCCCACAGGCAGTCCACGAATCTCCTACCTTCCCTACAATGCTCTCCTGGTGGAAAATGCTGACTCACCCCATCCTTCACCCTTCAGTGCTCTCACACTGACTTTTGACACATACCCACTTGTATGTCACTCGCATACGCACTAAGGTCTTTGGGAGGATAATAATGCCAGAGAATTATTCTTAGGAGTCAGTCGATTCTAAGCCCTTTAAATGTATGATGAATTCGTGAGTCCTTAAAATAACGCCAGGAGGTAAGTACTATTAGTATCTCTATTTCACAGAGACACAGAGAGGTTAAATTCTTTGCCCAAGGTCACATGGCTAGTCAGTGGTAAAGCTGGGATTTAAACCCAGGCCAGCTAGCTCTAGGGTTCACGTTTTCATCTCATACAAAGACATACAGAAAACGTTACTGATTGCTTCTAGAGAGGAGAAATGGCGGGCAATGGGGTCTAGAGTGGGAAGACTTTCTTTGTCCTGCAAACTCTCACAGACTGTTTACATTTTTGTCACATGCATATGTTACTCGTTCAATAAACAAACAAAAAAGTAAAAACTATGGTGGATGTCTTTTTTAAATACTTCTAAAATGGATAACGGTGCAAGTTATACAGCATATGGATGGACTTAATATCATTGAAGTGTACGTCTAAAAATGGTTAAAATGCTAAACTTCATAATATGTGTATTTTAATACCAACATTCTAAAAGCCTTTTTTTTGGCAGTGACAGGGAATACGGAGGCAGTGTTTTCCAAGAGTTCAAGCAGCATATTTGGGTCTGGAGCCTAAATATCTCAATGTTGAAATTCAATAAACATGCATTGTGCACATATTGTACGGAAGGCTCTGTGCAAGGTATGGCGGGGTATATAAAAATGATAAAGCCATAAGACTTCAAAAAGTCTTTAAGTCTCGAGAACAAATGGAAGGCAGCTTGTGTGATGCAAACACCAAGTCAAAAGGAAGAAGCTGCTTTTTGGTGAACGATGATGCCAATGGTGCCACGGGGACACTTTTGTATGATTTTTGTGAGGTTCAGACGACGTGCCCTGTAGTGTATCTCGCACAGCAGCTGGCAGACGGTGAGAGTTTAGTCAGCACCAGCTATTATTATTACTATTATGTGGCTCTTCTGAGACCTACCTTCCTCCTTTGTAAAATCAGATGCTTGGATTAGATAACCTATGGACACTGTAACCAAGAACGGAGGTGATCGTCTCTCTCTCTTTTGTCACTGAGTAAAGCAAGGCAAGGCGGGCTAGAATGACTATTCTCCCAGAACGAGAAATAGCAGCCCCTGGATGAGAATGGGCGAGTGACAGATCTATTGGAGCTCCTCTGCGCCCCACAGCGGCCCTGCCGCAGGGCTCAAAGTGGTGCTGGGGCCGCCTTGTCCTGGCTCTCACAAAGGGTAAGCCAGTTGCTAAATACAGCCATTATTACAATTAAATGATACAAACTTAAATGAAATAAACTACATTTAAAATGAAGTAACAAGTACTTGGGTGACTCAGTCGGTTGAGCATCTGACTTAGGCTAAGGTCATGATCTCATGGTTCGTGGGTTTGAGCCCCGCATCAGGCTCGCTGCTGTCAGCACAGAGCCTGCTTCGGATCCTCTGTTTCCTTCTCTCTCTGCCCCTCCCCCACTCTTGCACACACGTGCTCTCTCGTGCTCTCTCTCTCTCTCTCTCTCTCAAAAATAAGCATTTTTTAAAAAAACTTTCAAAATAAATAAAAATGAAGTAAATTCTCAAAATTTACTACTTCCTAATTATTTCATTACATTTTACTATCATCTCTTTTTAAGGCTATTTACATCAATTGCACTAGGATGGTTGGAAAGAATACACAGTGGGGCGCTATACATATCTCTTCCCAACTCCTCATTCGATGTCAGATTAGTAGCTTGAAATCGGCCAGGGTAGAAGTATTTACACTATAGAAATCGGCAAACACTACAAATCAGCCTTCAACGTGCCCCAAAACTGGATTTTAAACATTCACCCCGCCAACGCCGGCTCAAACGAGCATGTGCCGTCCAGGTCTCCTGGAAGGACCCTCCCATCGCTCTCAAACAGAAGAGTGCATAACTACCTTCTCATTGCACGGAGCGCCGGGGCCCGTGAAGAAACAGGCTATTAGACATGGCCCTCTTCTCTGTTTCCTTAAAGAAAAGAAAATAAGCAATTCTGAGTGCTTGGCACACCGCCTCGTGTTCGATTCTTCATCCCGTTCGCAAGAGCTAATTACAATGAGGGGGGTGTGCAAAGCCACAGCTCTGGGTGTTCCCAGTGAAATAATGGCTTAGTCACCTCTGAGAGTATGAAGGCTCTGTACTTCTCCTTGGCGCAGGGAACACAAATCCCAATCTGGTGGCATGTGACTTTGTCTTTTTCTAAATGAATCAGACTTTATGAACAGAAATTTAGCTTTCTTCCACCCTCTCTGGCCCAACCATGCTAATTAGCATGTTTTCTGTTGTTCTAGTTGCATGGATCCACCAATTGTTTTGGGAACCTGTTGGCTTGCATGCTCAGTTCTGATAATATCAGAGAGAGATGGAATTCTTGCTTGGCACACTCATTCATTGTGCAGCATAAATTTGACTATGTTTTTGTGTAGACAAAATGAAACCCACTGCTAAAATGGAGAACTGAGCCCTGGGTCTGGGTGGAGAATTCTTTCTCTTCAGGTTTCTGGAGCAAAGCTAGATGAGCCAGAGACTGCTAGACTGCCTGAGACCTCGGTGCCCTCTCTGCCAACCCAGGACACTGGGTTTGAGCTGTCGTGATTGGACATGGTTTAGGGCCTAAGGGGTCCAGGCCTCAAGCCCCTAAACACTGACGGACATTGGTGCTCCTCAAATCACAGGTAATTCAAAATTAAACTTCCAATAGCACAAAATCTACACGGAGGGCAGTGTGGAATCTTGGGTAAGTACACAGACTCTAGAGCTCGGAAGCTTGGGTTTGAATTCTGGCTTTCCCATTTATTAGATTTGTAACCTTGGGCAAGTCGCTTAAAATCTGTCTCAATCTCATCATCTGTAGTCTAGGGACAAGTAATACTACCTAACGTCCTAGGGTTGGTATGAGGATTAAACATATTAAAATTTGCAACATGCTTAGAGAAGAACCTGATACATAGTAAGTGCCATATAAGTACTGGCTATTATCTGGATGCTGACATGTTTTCTAATTGTTCTGGGATTGAAAATTTGTGCATAGGTTAATTGAAGCTGAAATATGATTTATTCTTTTTCCTATTTATTTATTCCCTGGTACCCTCAACACAGGACCAGCCTCTGAGAGACCAGGCAGGTGTCTTGCAATGGAGCTCCAGAAGCCAAATATCAAACTATCCCTATACAGCTTGGAGCTAGAAATCTAAGTACATTCTAGTGGTTAAGAGTCTGGGTTTTAAAGTCAGACACAGTTCTTTTGTTTGTCTAACTTTCGTTTTTAAAGAATTGAAGACTTAGAGAAAGGTAGCAAAACCCGTACAGAGAGTTCATGGCTACCCTTCACCCAGCTTCCCATGACGTCATCTTTCACGTCTATAGTACAATTATTAAAGCCAGAAAGTTAACATAGATACAAGTCTATGAACTAAACTATAAACCTTATTTGAATTTCATTAGTTTCCCACTAAACACAGGACCCAACATGGGCTCTTACATCAACTGCACTTAGTTGCTGTCTCTTTGGTTTCCTCCAACCCGCAATGGTTGGAGGAACAATTGCTCAGCTTTTGCTTTCTTTCTTTTTTTTTTTTTTTAATGTTTATTTATTTATTTTGAGAAAGAGAGAGAGTGTGCATGCGTGACAGAAAGGGAGAGAGAAAGAGAGACAGAGAGAGGATGCTAGGCAGGGGCAGAGAGAAAGGGAGAGAGAGAGAGTCCTGAGCAGGCTCTGCAAGGAGAGTACAGATGTGAGGCTTGATCTCACCAACCATGAGATCATGATCTGAGCCGAAATCAAGAGTCAGATGCTTAAATAACTGAGCCACCTAGGTGTCCCAGCATTTGCATTTCTTTCATGACCTTGATACTATTGATGAATACCAGCTAATTATTTTATAGAATGTCTCACAGTTGAGTTTGTCTGATGTTTACTCACGGTTAGACTAACGTTTGCCCTTTTGGCAGGAGAATCACAGAAGTGATGTGTCCCTGGTGCATCACTTCAGGGGAAGGAGGATGCTGATATACTTTTTTAGTGATTATATTAACCTTGATTACTTGGTTAAGTTTTCTCTATTGCAAAGTTATATACCTATTTTTCAGAACAGAAGATAACTGTTAGTAACCTCAAAATAAAGGAAGATTTTTTTGACCTGCCAGAATCTATAATAGTGCTTTGCATTTGCATCTTTATCTATGAAAGATTTTATACATGTTACCCAACATCTCTATGCACTTGATTATTTGAAGTGAGAGAGACAGAACTACTTTAAATACCGTTTGAGTAGCAGCTCATATGAAAAATTATTTTGGTTACTTCTCTGCAATGCTCATTCAAATAGAGTCTAAAACCTTCATCAGGAGTAGTAGACCAATGGAACAATGTTGTAAACTTAAGATAACATGCATAAAAAATGTATATTGTGATGAACATATGAGACAAGAAAAAAAGATTAATAAGGCCCATGCTTTAGGTATGTGCCACATATATGCATTAAATGGTAATTCTTTGGGTGGAAAAAAAAAATTAAGCCAGTGAAAAAGTTTGAGAATCCATAAGGAAGAAGAGTTATACTATAAATGCAAAAGGTTCAGAGCTTAATATTTTGGGTATATGAGGCAATATCATAGCCCCCCCGCCCCCCACTTAATACATAATCTAAGCCCATGCCATCTTCACACACGGCCCAGTTCATTTTCAGAATTTAAGAATTGAATTCTGCAGACCACAGAATCCTGATTTGGCATCATTGCATTAAGATGACTTTTTTTCTAATGTTTATTCTTGAGAGAGAGAGACAGAGCGCAAGTGGAGGGGGGGAGAGAGAGAGGGAGGGAGACAGAGATTCTGAAGCAGGCTCCAGGCTCAGAGCTGTCAGCATAGAGCCTGACACGGGGCTCAAACCCACGAACTGCAAGATCATGACTTGAGCCAAAGTCAGATGCTCAGCCGTCTGAGCCACCCAAGCGCCACAAGGCTACTCTTAAGGACGGTTGTGTTTTCTTTGTTTTGTTTTGTTTGCTACCGACATACTATAAGTAACTCAAGTTAAAGAAACACATACTTAATATTGGAGTAAATAATGGAAGAACCCACGTTTGGCATTTTAAACTATTCCTCTCTAGTGAAGACTTAAGGAGAAAAAGAAAAGAAATGTGGGATGATAGTAGCTGACACTTGGGTACTTGCCATCAACGCGAGGCAGTGTTCGCAGTACTTTGCGTATGTTAATTAATCTCATTTTCATGAGAATCTTAGGACATAGTTACTCTTATCATCACCTCCATTTTACAAATGGGGAAACAGGCACAGAGAGATTAAATGACTTGACCAACATCACACAGCTAGTAAGGGTAGAGCTGGGAGCTGAACCAGGTTGTGTGACTCCAGAGAACCAAAGTTTTTGACGGCTACGATACATTGAGCCTCTATAGGCTAATAACCCTTGCAATTCATACATTTTTCTTCCTCTTAAATACATTATGAATCTAGGATATATATTTTAAATATACTATATATAAAAAATTTTTTTAATGTACCACAAATCTAATAATATGTGTTTTTTCTGCCTCTTAAACATACCACGAATCGGTATCTCTGGCACTGGCTTTTTTTTCTTTTTTCCCAACTTCCTTATATCTTTACACAGTCTAACCCACACACATTAGTACTAGGTCATATGTCCAGCCCTGGATTGTTTGCTAATTGACTCACGGGTTGGGAAGTTGTAGGGAGACGAGGATCAAGTCTTAGACATATAGCCTATTCCTCGCAGAGCCCTAAGACAGAATTAATCTTAAGAATTCATATTTGGGGCACCTGGCCTGGATGGTTCAGTCAGTTAAGCGTCCAACTCTTGGTTTCAGCTCAGGTCATAATCTCGCAGTTCATGAATTTGAGCCCCACATCAGGATTCGTGCTGACAGAGCCTGCTTGGGATTCTAAATAAACTTCAGAATTTTTTAAAAAATAGTTGAGGCACCCTGGTGGTTCAGTTGGTTAGGCATCTATCTGGCTCTTGATTTCTGCTCAGGTCATGATCTCACTGTTTGTGAGTTTTAGCCCTGTGTAGGACTCTGCACTGACAGTATGGTGCCTGCTTGGGATTCTCTCTCCCTCTCTCTCTCTCTCTCTCTCTCCCTCTGCCCCTCTCCCATGCATGCTTTCTCTATAAAATAAAAATTAAAAAAATATATATATATATTTATTAAAAAAAGAGTTAATAGCCATTTGCAACTACGTGGGTGGAACTAGATGGTATCATGCTAAGCGAAATTAGTCAGAGAAACACAAATATCATATGACTTCACTCATATGAGGACTTTAAGAGAGAAAACAGATGAACATAAGGGAAAGGAAGCAAAAATAATATAAAAACAGGGAGGGGGACAAAACAGAAGAGACTCTTAAATATGGAGAACAAACAGAGAGTTACTGGAGGGAGTTGTGGGGGGGGGGGATGGGCTAAATGGGTAAGGGGCATTAAGGAATCTACGCCTGAAATCATTTTGCATTGTATGCTAACTAACCCAGATGTAAATTAAAAAAATAAATTAAAGAAAAAAGAAAAAAAAGTGTTAATAGTTATGACTGCTTCATTTGTATCTGACAATATTCTAAGTATTTCATACTCATTATTTCATTCATTTCTTAGAGCAGCCTCTGAGGCACACACTCTCATCCTCCTCATTTCACAGCTGAGGAAACTGGAGCTAACCAACCAGCTAGTAGGAGGCAAAGGCAGGGTTTCCACCAAAGTCTGTCCAATCCCAACACTGTTGGCTCAACTGCTAGACTAGACTCTATGCCTGCTGGTGCTAAACATGTAGCAGATAGTAAATTCTTGTTGACTGGTCCATTGGTTGATAGCTCATTCATTTATTCTCCTATTCTTAGGGGAAGGGAAGATGGGGCAAGAGACAGTTAATTAGTGGAAATGGCTGGGAAAATAACCAAGCTGAGGGCTAGGGACCAAGTAGAGACTGATGCTGGGGAGTGGGAGGGAGAGACAGAAAGCACACATCGGAGTGAACCAAGGCAGTGACAGCCTTGCTGCTGTTGTGCCTGGACGTCACACCAGCACTGCGCAGGAGCCATGCTGCGACACCCATCCGATGTGACTTGAGACTAGAGACTGCCCCAACCCCCAACAACCTGACGTTTGGTTAAGCCTTGGAGCGGAAGTAAGTCTTGCTCACTCATCAATGAGGTGGTAGGGTATGTTCTAGGCCCCAGGGATACCTAACTGAACAAAACAGATAAAAATTCCTGCCTTCGTGAACCTTACATTTTAACGAAGGGAATAGAAACAATAAATATCATAAACAAGGAAATTATATAACAGCTTTAAGGTGGCAAGTGCTGTGGTTTCAAAAAAGAGAGTAGATGTAAGTGAGACCATGAGGTTTGGGGGCTGGATAGGTCTCACCTACAGGGTGGCATTTGAGCCAATATTTAAAGGAGATGGGGTTAAAAGAAAGATAGTAATAAGAATGGTAAGAACCAAAAAAAAAAAAAAAAAAAAGAAGAATGGTAAGAACCATATTCCTGGGTTACAGAAATTAAGAATGAATGTTTTGCAATAAAATTACTACTGAGAGGTTCAGGTTGTTTTTTTTTTTTTTTTGAGGTTATTATTTTTTTTATTTTTTTAATGTTTATTTTTATTTTTAAGAGAGAGAGAGAGTGCAAGCAAGCAGGGAGGGGCAGAGAGAGAGGGAGACACAGAATCTGAAGCAGGCTCCGGGCTCTGAGCTGTCAGCACAGAGCTGGATGTGGGGCTTGAACTCATGAACAGTGAGATCATGACCTGAGCCGAAGTCGGATGCTTAACTGACTGAGCCACCCAGGTGCCCCGAGGTTGAGTATTTTTATAGAGGAAATGTTATTTGTAGCTTGTCCATTCTTTCCTGAGAGGTCTGACAGATAACAAAACATCTATAACTCAAATTTCATCTCAGTTGCTTAAAAATCCGATGTCCAGGGGTGCCTGAGTGGTTCAATTGGTTGAGTGATCTGGCTCTTGGTTTTGGCTGAAGTCATGGTCTCACGGTTCATGGGATCCAGCCTTGTGTTGGGCCCTGTGTTGACAGTGTAGAGCCTACTTGGGATTCTCTCTCTTTCCCTCTCTCTCCCTCTCCCTCTGCTTCTCCCCAGAAACTAAACTAAAATAAATTTTAAAAATAATTTAAAGTCTGATTTCCATCCCTAAGTGGTGGTGGCATACTTTGGACTCTCAGTCAGTTTTGTTTGTTCTTACACACACTTTTCATGAGCGTGATTAAGTAGTTTGTTCTCATGACCACATAATTGTAATCCACAAGATGATAATGGGAATCACCACAGACTAGCAAAGACTGCCTTTCTGTTCATGAGTCAACTGAAATATAAAATCGGTAAATACCTTTTCAATAATAGCTGAAGACTTGTTTTAATTTTTTTTCAGGTAGGATCTATGAACTCACCACCCAAACTCATGAGTCACATGCTCTACCTGCCGAGCCAGACAGGCATACCAACTTGTTTTTAATATCAGTACATAAAGAAGCACTGCTAAAACAGCTTCTTAGAGAAGGAATATATAAAAGTGAGTATGTTGCTCAATTCCTATTCTTTTTTTTTTTTAATATTTATTTATTTTGGGGAAAGTGCAAGCAGGGGAGGGGCAGAGAGAGGGAGACAGAGGATCTGAAGCAGGCTCCGTGCTGCTGGGCTGGCAACAGCGAGCTCAACGTGGGGCTTAAACCCACAAACCACAAGTTCATGACCTGAGCCAAAGTCTGACTCTCAACTGTTGGAGCCACCCAGGTGCTGCCTCAGTTCCTATGCTGATATAGTAACTGCTTAAGTTCCTACCATGTGTCCATATCATGTGCTATTTTTATAATGTCACTTAATTTATTCACTCATTCAATAGATATTAGTGAACATTCACTTGTGCCAGGAATCATTCCAGACTCTGGGAATGTAGCAGGGAACAAGACAGACAAAATTGTTGACCTTATGGAAATGAATATATAATATAATATATTTCAGGTGGAAATAAGTGCTATAAAGAGAAATCGAACCAGGCTAAAGGGGAGAGTGTCTTTGGGTAGGGGACACTGCCAATTCATTATAGAGTGATCAGAGATGGTCTCTCCAATAGGATGACAGTTGGTTTTCTGGGCAAAATTGTTTCTAGACAGAGGATACAGCAGAAAGTCAGAACATGTCTAATATTTGACTTGATAAATATTGTTTTACAGGAAACTGAAGGCTCGAGGATATTATTTAATGTATGTGGTCATGTCACACAGGTAATAAGTGGGGAAACCAACACATGACTCCAGGTCTGTTGACCTCAAAAATCCATGCCTTAGTCTTCCAAAATACCATTTGATGTACTCATCCTAACCAAAAGAGTTACTCTTTGAAAGATTGGCAGAGCATTGGACTACCAGGAATTAATTGGTGCTGCTGTTAGTTCTATAATTTACTTTAGCCTTAGGCAAATTACAGACACTTGTGCTTCTGCAGAGCCTGTAAAATGGGGTTCAGGTAATTAACAACTCAGAACAACTGTTATGAGAACTAATTAGCTACTGCTTACAAAATGCTTTGGACATATAACAATCAGAGTGTCTTCACTCTGGCGTCACATTTTCCTCCCAACTGACCTCTACATACCCCAACTTCCACACCCGGTCCTTTTTAGATCTCCCTCTGTTGGCAAAACTAGTCACCTGGTTACTACAACCAGAAGTCCGGGAGTCACCTCTAATTCCTTTTCCTTTACCACCTACAAGCCCAAGTCTGCTTGGCTCTACCTTCAGAGTGTGTCTTCTACCCACCCACATCTCTCCAGCCTCAATGCTGCCCGTCTACTTCGACCCACCATGCCCCCTCGCATGGAAGATTTCGATAACTGGCTAATTGACCTCCTCCTTTTCCATCTTGTTCCTCTCCGGTGCATTCACCACACAAAAGCCAAGAGTGACTTCTGAAAACAGAAATCAAGACATATCATTTCCCAATTTAAAAATTTTTAGGTTTTCCTTTCGGTGACTGCTTACTGCAGACAGGGTAAAGTATAACCCCCCACTGTGGCCAAGGTGACCAACTTATCCTCTCTTGCCTAAGACTTTCCTGATTTAAGCACTGAAAGTCCACATCCCAGGAAACTCCTCAGTTCTGGGCAAACAGGTACAATCGGTTACCCTAACTATGGCGTATATGGTCTCATGTCACGTTAAGGGCATCTGCCTCATGGCCTCATCTCAAGCCACTGTCCCCACAAACACTACACCCTTTGCACAATGTTCTTTGTCAGGTTATAGAACATCATAACCCCTCCCATTCTCAGGCCTTGATGGCTGTGCTTGCCTTTCCCTTGGCCTAGATGTGACTGCATTTTTCTCATCCTTTAAGGCCCAGCTTAAATACTCCAGAAAGGTCTTCCTCGATCCAAGTTAACTCAATAGTTCCTAACTGCTATTCTCTTAGAGCATTCTTCTACTTCCTTCCTAGCAATCATCATGAGTCTTGATTCATTTTCCATTTATCTATTTATGTTTCTTACCATTAGAATGTAAGAGGGCAAGGACCTTGTCTGCAATGCTCCTGTGGTCTCCCGGAGCACATAGCTCATGGCAAGTGCTCAGAAAATATTTGCTGAACCAAAATTTCTTGAGCCTCCCCCCTACCAAACAACAGGTGGACCAAGGCCCTGTAGGGACAGAGATTAAGATCTTGCAAACACCAGAACATCTGGTTGACCCAGCTCTTTCCCAGCCCCCACCCCTGCCAGTGACTGAGGCCTGACCTTAAAAGGACCTCAAAGAAATTTTGGTTTCTTGGAGGTCTAGAGAGGTTAAAGGACTTGCCCTAAGTTACACACTCAGTTTACATTTAATATTGGCAGAGTTAAAACTGGTATTTCCTGGGCGTCTGGGTGGCTCAGTTGGTTAAGTATCTGACTTCAGCTCAGGTTATGATCTCATAGTTCATAAGTTCGGGTTCCCCATCGGGTGAGCGCAGACGACTCTGTTTCTAGTTTTATTCATCCATCCATCCATCCTTTCATTCATTCAAAGATTTTATTTTTAGGTAATCTCTATACCTAACGTAGGGCTGACATCAAGAGTCACATGCTGTACTGACTGAGCCAGCCTGGTGCCCCTTTGTCTCTAGGTTTTCATTCTGGTCTTTGTACAACCATACGATCAAATATTTTTTCCATATTGAACAGGTTAGCAAATGCTATAAAAAAAGAGAAAAAAAATTGGATGCAGGGAAACTTCAGGAGTGGCAAATTATTTAAACAAATGCAATGCTTTTGTTCCTGATTCATTAATTCATCCAACAAATATTTGAGCCCCCGCTACGTGCCATGAGTTGTTCTGGACACTGGGAATGCAACAAATAAAACAAAGTCTCTCTGCCCCCCTAGAGCTTACATTCTAATGTGAGAGACAGATGATAGCAAACAAAGAAAAATAAAGCAGGGGAAAGAACGAGTGACAAGCTGGGGGACATAGCTGCTTCAAATAAGATGATCAGGTAAAGACACTCTAGTAAGATGCCATTCCAGCAGTGATCTGAGTGAATTAAGGGCAGTCACTAGAGGAAGAATGTTTTAGGCCAGGGGGAACAGAAGTGCAATGGCCCTGAGGCAGTGCGGGGTGTGGCACATTCAAGAGAATGCCCTGGGGCCTTGTGGTTGGAGTGGCATAAACTGGAAAGAGGAAGGAAAGGTCACACAGGGAGCTGGGGCCAGATCCTGATGGTAACTGCTCTTCAAAAGTCCTCCTTTTTAAACGGACTTGCCTTTATAAAGCTAATATTTACAAAGCCAGGCCTTGGAGAGAGGGGTTTTATTGAAAGCGTTTGTGTATGTGTGTTTCAATATGTTAACAAGCGCCACAGGATTTGCTTTTTCTCCCCCTAACTGCGTCCTGCTTGTTAGAATGTTAATCTGTCTAAATCCATTCAGCTTCGGTTGTTTGGAAATCAGTCACCTAGTGCTTGTGGGTTAAACAGGAGACCCACCAATACATCTCAAGCAAGCAGGTAGTAGGGGCCACTCCCTTGGGTCCAGATTATTGCAGAAACCCAAGAGATTGTTCAAAGTTTCGTGTTGGTTTCTAAAAATAAGTAAGGATCTGACTCATCCTTTCCTCAGGCAGAGAGAGCTTTATTCCTTTTCCCCTGCGGCTCCTGGTTGGTTAACTCATTCCTTAGCAGCCCTTCTGGGTAGGTTGTCAGAGGTGGTTCTGCAGTGAGAGGAAAAAAGCGAATTGGCCCTCAAGTCAGGCCTAAGTTATCACATCCTGCCCTCGCCACATACGAGAGGTAGTTTTAACCAATTTACTTAAAACTTCTCTAAGCTTCGGTTTCCTCCTATAAAAGGGGGGCATTAATGTATTAGTTTTTCTGATGTATTAGGTTTTCCTACTGCTGTGTAACAAATTAGCACACATCTAGAGGATTGGGACAACACCCATTTATTCCCTCAAAATTGTGCAGGTCAGAAGTCCCAGATGGTGTGACTGGGTCAGAGACTCACAGGCCGAAATCAGGTATTTCGACTCTGTTCTCACCCAGAGGTCAGGTTCCTCTTCTAAGTGCATTCCTGTTCTTGGCTCAGTTCCTTGCTGTTAGTTGTAAGGCTTGCGTCCCTGTTTCGTTGCTGGTTGTCAGCCCGGGGTCCCTCTCAGCTCTTTCAGACTGCCACATTCCTTTTCCCGCGGCCCTTCTGTCTTCAAACTAGGACTTTACACATCAAGTCCTTCTCACACCCCTTGGAGTGTCTGGGACTTCTATTCTTAGCTGTTTAAGGGTTATCTGCTTTTCAGAGCTCATGTTTTTTGGCCAGGCTCGGTCAGATAATCTCCATTTCTTAAGGTCAACTGTGCCATAGAACCTAGGATAATCACCGGAGTAGAATCGCATCATATCGACAGGTGCCAGGGATTAAGGTGAGACACCTTTGGGGGCCATCTTAAAATTTTTGCCTACAACAAATGCCTTCCTCAGAAAACTTCCTTGAGGATTAGAGATAATGTATATGTGTAAAATACTAGACGATCTACCTACTGTTAAGGAGCCCGTTGGAGGAAGGAAGAGATAAGTTTCTGAGCTACTGAGTGAACCAAGTATAAGACAAGACTCTGAATTGTCTATGGTAAATATTTATTATCTTTCTCATATTTATAAATGTTAAAATAGTATTTTGAACATAATGACTGATCTCTGTTTTAACTGGAGCATTGATTTGATGACTTGATTTGGAAGTTCTATTTGACCTAATTTAACGGGACAAAGATTTGAGTTCCTCCTTTTTCTTCTGAGTTCACTACATCTCTCTGCCTTATCAACTCATTTTGGCAAAGCTGCCCATTCCTCTTCCTTCACATGTAATTTGGTGAAGTTCGTCACCATAGGACTTTAAGCTCAGGTTTTATAGTACAGACACCAGCTGAATGCTGGGAATTGGCTCAAGTCCTGTCACCTTAAAATGGGGGAAGGAATGGGCTCTGCACATTACACCCACAATGGGGTGGGGCTCTGAATTAATTCAGATATGACTATTTTTGTTGACTATATTAAAGATGATCAAGGCCACGTTTTTCACATTTATGACATCACTTAGTTTTCACACCATGATATCATGATACACAGGAGCATCTTTATAGAGCCACACTGCTAGGGTTCAAATCCCATCTCTGACACTTGCTTTCTGTGTGACCTTAATCTCTCTATGCTTGGTTTTCTGCATCTATTTCATAGGGTTGTTGTGAGGATTGAATTAAATATTTGTAAAGTGCTCACAACAGGACCTGGTACAGAGAAGCACTATATTAAGTGTTTGGTAAGCAAAAAAAATTTCCCCATCTCCTCTTTCATCAGAGCTGCTAAGAAGTAGCAAAAGTGAGCCACTTAAGGCTTCTTTCTTCTTCCCTGGCTGAACCAACTCTCTCATAAGACAGTGGCATGGATTTTTCAAATTGTGTTTTTTTTTTTTTTTATTTACTGAATTAGCAATCCTACAAATCTTAAAAGGGTACAAAAAAATAAAAGATAAAAAGTGTTTTCCTCTCACCTTAGGCATCCAAATACTGAGATCCCAGAAGCAATCCCTGATACTAGTCTCTTATATATCTTCCTGGATAGTCTATACAAAACTATAGTATAAATACTTATATAATAATATGTCATATAAACATTTTTCACAGATATGTTTTTCACATAGATGATAATATTGTATTCTGTTCAGCACCTTGCTTTTCTCCCCTCAGCAATGTCTCTTGGAGAGCCTTCCATGTTATCCCATAGAGAGCTGTCTCATTCTTTTTGATGGCTGTAGAGCATTCCACTGGGTGGAAGCACCACATTTATTTAACCGGTTCCCTGTTGATGAACATTTAGTTTTCAAACTTTCCTATTACAAATAATACTGTGATTAATACCTTCATACACATGTCATTTTACATGTCTATGGGGCTATCTGCAAGATACTTTTCTTTAAAAAAAATTTTTTTAATGCTTTTATTTATTTTTGAGAGAGAGAGAGAGAAACTGAGCGCAAGCAGGGGAGGGACAGAGAGAGAGACACACAGAATCCGAAGCAGGCTCCAGGCTCTGAGCTGTCAGCACAGAGCCCGACGTGGGGCTTGAACACGTGAACCAGGAGATCACGACCTGAGCTGAAGTTGGTTGCTTAACTGACTGAGCCACCCAGATGCCCCTGCAGGATACTTTTCTAGAAGTGGGATTGCTTGGCTAAAAAGTATGTACCAAAAAAAAAAAAAAAAAAGTAGGTGCAGTGTTGACACCTATTGCCAAGTTGTCTTCCGTGGAAGTTGTACATATTTACATTCCTTCCAACAGTATAGCAGTGCCTGTTTTCCCACTCTTTCCCCAGAAGAGTACGTCATTCTAAACTTTTTATCTTTGTCAGATGAACAAAGAGAGAGATAACAAACATTCTCTTTGTTTACTTTAAGCTTGGCTTTGACACTCTGGTATCAATATGGTCATTCACATTTACTAACAACTGTAGCAGCAGACATAATTAGGGATGTTCTTATTCTTAGTCATGGTAGTGAAGAGAGATGGACCTCTGGAAACCAGGATTCTTTAAGGCAAAGGCTAAATCTGGCTTCTGTCCCATTCTCTGTGGTAACAAGGTTAGCAGTCACTGCAAGGACTTTATGAGGACATTCAGCTAAGATTGAAAAGATCTTCCATATTCAAACAATATACTTGCTGTTCTGGTTGCTTAATGTGGGTCCCCTGAGGTTCACATGATATTGGGACATGTAAATGGTAGAGCGCTTGCTATTTTCGATCATGGACTTTGGGCCCTCTGCTTCCAGAGATGGCTCTCAACAGATATGACAGAGCTCTTTGTGGTCAGAAGCCAGAGCAATGACAACACCAAATTGCTTGAGCATTGCCTATCAACAGTGTGCAGTCGACCAGGAAAATGCTGGAGTCAGTGAATATCTGTATTCAACAATATGGTACCTGGGGGACTGTTTCCTGCTGAGAAACAGCCTGTGTCTGTGTCCAGGAGGGGCCAGGGGCTGCCAATATATTTAGCTAGTGAAAGAGGTTTTCTTCCTTGGACTAAAACTTAAAGCCACTCAATCCTGGTAATATTACACTCTATGATATTATTCATGTGATAATGAATAATAACAGCATATAATACTGCAAAAGTGATTTTATATACAAGAATATGAACAATTTTGTTTATTTGGGCACATAATTAGAGGGGAGGGAAACAGCAAGCCTAGATGAAATGTTACCTTTTTTTTTTTAAGTAATACAGTTTGAATTAAAGAGCTTACATATTAGAATTACATACAGCGATAATTTAGATCTTTTTGTACCTCAGCCTTGCCTGATAAGGACTTATTGATTTTTGGAAAATTTGTCTTTGAGCTTAGAGTTCATATATTTGTTTTGAATCTTAGTCCAAGTTGGTTGGAAGTTTGCTAGAACTCTGTCTGAAAGTTTTTTTCTTTCTTTTCCTTTATTTTCCAGGAAAAATGTACTCATGTTAATAAGGAGATTCTATTAAAGAAAAGGTTGGGAACCACTGATCTAGAGCTTTCTGATAATATAATGGGCCTCTTTGTGAAGTCATGGCAATGAAATCTAAAGGATTGAGGGGCATGTATTTGAGGCAGAAAGTCACTGGTACCTGCTCAAAGTCTAGTGATCTAACCAGAGCAACTTTATTGGCTCAGGGGAAGTGTGGGGCGGATATTCTCGCAGACGCATTTCTAAAACTGACCTCTCAATCTGACCCTACCGTCCAGGGTAAGCTTTGAGTGGAGGATTCAGATAAGCTGTTGCAGGGGTTGTTCAATCTACTTAAAAGGGTCTATGCACCAGCAGAGCACTTCCTAAGAGGGTTTACGTGTTCTGGGAGCTTATTCTGCCCACGCTTCCTTCTGATCATGGTTACAGTGTGTGGTGGTATAGTAGCCACTACTTTGAAAGCAGGCAGACTTTACCGTCCCATAGAAAAGGACCACGGGATAGGTTGGCTATGTCCCTTTTGCTGCTAACAAAGGTGGATACTTGGAAGAGAGAGCAGACATCGTTGTAGAGTAAGAATTGAGAGTGACTAGTGGTTCGATGGGAAGGTTTCAATTTTATCATTTCTCTTGAGGTTGTAGTTTATATGATTTTAATTATTACGAATTGGGATCTATCAATTTAAAAGGCCTGCCCTGGATTCCTTCAAAAAAGTAGTCTAGAGGAGGGACCCCAATGGTTGTCATGCAACATGCGGTACATTTTAACCAACACATCTGTTGAATCAACATAAAAATCTCACATCTTGGGGCGCCTGGGTGGGGGGCTCAGTCAGCTGAGCACCCAACTCCCGATTTCGGCTCAGGTCACTATTACACGGTTCACGGGATTGAGTCCTGCATTGGGCTCTGTGCCCACAGTGCGGAACCTGCTTAGGAGACTCTTTCTCTCTCTCTCTCTCTCTCTCTCTCTGCCCCTCCCCTGCTCGTGTACTCTCTCTCCCCTCTGTCAAAATAAATAAACATTTTTTTAAAAACTTACATCCTGCTTTAAGATTATTTTCAGTTTTACAACAAATTATGCATTATCATAAAAGTTTGTAAAGTCAACAATATTTTTGGAATATGGTATTAACGGCTACATACCGCCATCCCTACCCCTACCCCTACCCCTACACTGCCCTCTGCTCGACCCACACGAATCAGAGACAAAATACACTCTGAATTCAGGAACATTACTAAGCAATCATAGAAACCATGTTGTATAGCTGTTAATCCTCAGTCTCACCAAACTGCTGACTCCTTATGTTGGCATGCTCTTAAGGCATAATGTTTTTCAAGTGTATTTTGAAGATGTATTTCCTTTATCTCTTGTCTTTTGTGCAAACAAAATTTCAACTCGGCCTAGTTCTCTGTCACAGAGGACTCCTAAACCCCAAACTAATCCAGTGGTTCCAGATTTTGGTGTTTCAGACATTCTTTGAAACAATTGGGGAATTCTTTGTTGTTGGAAAAAACTGCTATTTTCAAATATTACTACTCAAAATGAAGGCGGCCTTTTAACTCTTTCTAAAATTGAAAAAGTTGTTCAGGTTTTAACTTGAAAACGCAAAAATACTCAGCTGGAGAAATGGATGTCTAGACCAGACAAATATTTGATTTGTTTCTCAAGCTACCACAGAAGCAACTGCTAGAACAGTACCCATCACGGTGAGAGAACACTTCCAATCTCTGAAATCCTAACTTAATATCCGCAGACACTTCCGCAGAGACCATCATTTCTACTTTTGTTCATTTTTTATCTGAAATAATATAGTAATCATATCCCCTGGTCTATTACCTGAAACAAGTTTAGAGAATGAAAGACCAGGGGCATGTGGGTGGCTCAGTCAGTTGAGCAACCAACTCTTGATTTCACCTCAGTCATGATCCCAGGGTTGTGGGATCAAGCCCTGCATTGGGCTTTGGGCTGAGTGAGGAGTCTGCTTGGGATTCTCTCTCTCTACTTCTGCTCCTCTCCCCCACTCACACTCTCTTTCTCTAAATAATAATAATAATAGTAATAATAATAATTTTTAAAAAGAAAAAGAAAGGGCCGCCTGGGTGGCTCAGTCAGTTAAGCATCTGACTTTGGCTCAGGTCATGATCTCGCGGTCCGTGGGTTCGAGCCCCACATCAGGCTCTGTGCTGACTGCTCAGAGCCTGGAATCTGTTTCAGATTCTGTGTCTCCCTCTCTCTCTGACCCTCCCCCATTCATGCTCTGTCTCTCTCTGTCTCAAAAATAAATAAACGTTAAAAAAAAAAAAATTAAAAAAAAAAAAGAAAAAGAAAAAAGAATGGAAGACTGACAACTACTATATCAATCTGGACTGATCAACATTGGGAACACCTTGCTAATTAAGATTTAATTTTGTTATGTGATCTGATATGGCCTCTCTCTAAAGTACATTGCTAACAATAAACAATTCATATGTTCAGGGTTTGAGACACCATCCAAGAAAGAACTCACCTCAGGAACTATGTTCCTTTTGTTGTTCCTTTGTATATATTCAGTTTGTTTCTTTATAAAAATAAAAATGGACATTTCTGTTCATTGATCATGAAATGTTTAATGTACCAGTCCCTCTTTGCTGTGTGGCTAGACAGATTCTGCTAAAGGTATTATGCACTTGAAAGAGGTGCACGAGCCACCACAACTGAAAAACAGCCTATACTCCAGCCTTGTTTTCAGCTGGGAGCATGTTTTCTTATAGACACAGAATACTGAACACTGGACAGGTCCCCTTGATAATGCCACAGACTATTTAAACCTAAAATGTCAGTGGATTAGCACCTCACATAATTTGTCTTCCAAATAATGTTGACATGGCCGTGCTATTGCTCAAACTCTTTCTTTTGGGGAATTTTCAATTTCCTTTTTGGAAATCATCAACTATGGCCAAAGCCATTTTTGTCTTGGTGTATGAGAAGAGAGAATATTTTGGGAGATGTCCTTTTCCCTTCCCAGAACTAGGGTTTCTGTTCTTCTCTTTCCTCCCCTCTGCTAAGTGCAGTCACCCTGCCTCGCAGATCTGAGGGCTAGCTCACGTGGGTGGTGCCACAGTTCTCTCTCAGAAGTTTTAAAGTTGAGTCACGACTTTCCTTAACTGGGAGCTACACTTATCTCTTCATTAGCCACGTTTTCTTTTTTCTGAAGACTTAACCTGCACAGAGAATTTGGTGTGTGAATACCTTCTCCAAGTCACTCTGGGTCCCTGTACTCTACTCCACATGACGTACACAGGTCAGTTTATACCCAGATTTCAAGGTTCCTTTTCATGTTAATTATTGCATGTCCTTTTCCCCTCAATCTCTGCTCCATCTGATCTTTATAAATCTTTGAAAATATATTTCTTAGGATTTTAGAGTTCTCTTATTCAGACACCTTGCTATGGGATATGTCCACCTTGTAGAACCATGTTAGTTTGATAGCAGCAGGCAACATAAGGGTTCTGGAATTTATTTTGGTCCACAGACATCAAATCACGGACTTACAAAGGGAGAGCTCTGTTGGAAAAATCTCAGTCTCTACCTTTCGCAATGGTTATGGACTTTACGGTAGAGGTAGAAGTAAAAGGTTCTGAAAACTCAACAGGAAAAGGCTACTGTTTGGGGCACTTGGGTGGCTCAGTTGGTTAAGCGTCTGACTTTGGCTCAGATCATGATCTCATGGTTCAAGGGTTTGAGCCCCATGTCAGGTTCTGCACTGACATTGTGAGCCTGCTTCAGATTCTCCGTATCCCTCTTTCTGCCCCTGCCCTTCTCTCTCAAGCTCGCACACACACACACACACACACACTCTCTCTCTCTCTCTCTCTCTCAAAAATAAATAAATAAACATTAAAAAAAGAAAGAAAGAAAGAAAAAGGCTACCATTCTCAGCAGGAGAGACAAAGAGCTTTCAGGAAAGCCACGATTAAAAGAATAGTGCAAATATGCCATAGAAAGGGCAGCATTCCTTCCAGAAAAGTCACTGCAGATATTCAAGGCTATGAATGCCACAATCTGTAAAAGTACATCCAGAAAATACAAATAAGAGCTATATTCCTGAGATGTTTTATCCACTGATGATTCATTTTTTTCATTACATAAAAAATATTGTTGGGGTATCTGGCTGGCTTGGTGGGTAGAATATCCAACTCTTGATCTCAGGGTTGTGAATTCAAGCCCCATGTTGGGCCTACTTAAAATATATAGATATAGTCATATAAAGTATCTCAGGTAGTCAAAATGTCAAAAAAAAAATAAGCATTTTATGCAACAGTTATTAATTCTACTTATTATATTAGGCTACCACTTATGTGGCAACCACATTACTGAATTTGGGGATCAGTAGTGAAATCTTCATAATAAAAAATATTGAATTGCAAATTAGTTTGCACTGCTTTTATTTTAGAAACATTTTCTCTATTTAAAAAAAATTTTTTTATGTTTATTTATTTTTGAGAGAGAGGGACACAGAGTATGAGCAGGCGAGGGGCATAGAAGAGGGAGACACAGAATCCAAAGCAGGCTCCAGGCTCTGAGCTGTTAGCACAGAGCCTGACATGGGGATCGAACCCATGAACCATGAGATCATGACCTGAGCTGAAGTCAGACACTTAACCGACTGAGCCACCCAGGTGCCCCTAAAAAATTTTTTTTAATCTTTATTTATTTTTGAGAAAGAGAGAGAGAGAGACAGAGTGTCAGCGGGGGAGGAACAAAGAGAGGGAGACACAGAATCCAAAGCAGGCTTCAGGCTCCGAGCTGTCAGCACAGAGCCCAATACGGGGATCGAACCCACTCACTTTGAGATCATGACCTGAGCCGAAGTCAGACGCTTAACCGACTGAGCCACCCAGGTGCCCCACATTTTCTCTATTTAGATTCTGCCATATCTAAGAAGAAAAATTGGAAACTTTGCCCACCTTGGTATGTCCCAATGAATGAATTGTATCGGAAACAGAATTTCAATAAATATAATAAACATTCATTTATTCATTCTTTCAATAAAGAGGCATTAGGTACACACTTGGCTCATGCCAGACACAGTGCTAGTCACTGGGGCTACAACGATGAAGTGGGCACAGTCTTTCCCATTGAGTGCCACAATCTAATGAAAATGGAGAAGCAAGGGGCACCTGGGGGCCTCAGCTGGTAAAGCATCTGACTCTTGATTTCGGCTCAGGTCATGATCTCATGGTTTGTGGGATTAATCCCCTAGTTGCACTCTGCACTGACAGTGCAGAGCCTGCTTGGGATTCTCTTTCTCTCTCTCTCTGCCTGCCCTCACATGCACACATAGTCTCGCTCTCAAAGTAGATAAACATTTTTTAAAAATTTAAATTAAAAAAGAAAATAGACAAGCAAATAATTATTGCACAATAGAGGACTGTAACTAATTCTTTCTGAGAGTATCAGGGTAGATTATTTTTGAGCTGTCTTAAATGAGAAGCAGTTTGCCTGATGGGCAAGAGAAGGAAGGGTACTCCAGACAGAAAGAACAGTATTCGCGGTGATATGAATGTGAGAAAGAGAATAACAAGAACAGGCAACAATAGTTGCTTAATGTAGCTGGATCCCAAGGGGTCTTTGGGAGATTAGTGGGAGATGAGACTGAAGAGGCAGGCAGGGTCCAGGCCATGGAAGGTCCTGAGCCCTGCTAGGGAATTTAGGCTTTATCAAAGTCAGGAGACAGTGAAGGATTTTAAATAAGGGAGTGGAATGATCAGATTCGCACTTTAGGAAGATGGCTTTGGTAGCCATGCAGTTGGAGTAAACAGGGCAGGGTGGGAGACCAGGGGTCAAGACGTTACTCCAAGGCTTCGAGCAAGAATGGTGATCACTAACACATACTGGGTGCTAACCATGTGTCAGGCACTTGAAATATGTTGTCTAATTTAATACTCACAACGATCCTATAAAGGTAACGTATTAGTCAGGACGGGTTAGATTACACTGCGATGAGAAACAACCTCCAAATAATTAAACAAAATAAACCAACCAAAATACTTTGCTCATGCCATATGTCCCATGTAGGTTGGCCGGGGGCAATGCTCCTCATAGTCACATAGAAACCCAGGATAATGGAGGTTTCATTTCAATATATACCTCAGAGCAGTGAGAAGAGATCTTCACAACTGTGAGAAGTGAATGTGACTCATTGTCTCTGGGCTCTAGAAGCTTCTGCCCAAGTGTTACACAGCGACAGCCAACTTCAGGGAGGCAAGGAAGCGCCATCCTTGAGCGCCATGTGCTCAAAAGGAGAACCAGGAATATTTCGACACTAGCACCAGTTACTACAATATCCTAGTTCTGAGTACAGAGTAAAATTGCACATATCTGACCTTCTTTTAATGTGACTGTGTGACCTAGTGCAGCCAATGAAATGGTGGAAGCTTCCAGAGCTAGGGGTCTTTCAGAACTAAGAACTAGAATATAATTTGTCAGATTCTTGCTTTTCCTCTGCCATGGCAACTGGCAAAGTTCCCGATAGTGGCTGCTCCGTTAGTCTGGGTTCCAGGGCACGAAAAACAGATAGCAGAGCCCCTATTGACTTCCAGTGGGCATACAGTATGAGTTGCAGTTGTTGGTGACTGAGATTTGAAGGATGTTTGTAACTGTAGCATTCTTTTTTTTTTTTTTTTAGTTTATTTATTTTGAGAGAGAGAAAGAGAGCAGGTGCACAAGTGGGGAAGGGGCAGAGAGAGAGGGAGAAAATCCCAAGTAGGCTCTGTGTTGTCAGTGCAAAGCCTGACTCGGAGTTCAATCCCACAAATTGTGAGATCATGACCTGAGCCGAAATCAAGTCAGACGCTTAACCGACTGAGCTACCCAGATGCCCTGTAACTAGCATCCTTAAAAGTTTTCACAGAGATAGATTTATTATTATTATTATTATTCCTGTTTTACAGATCAAGAAAACGACACTCAGAAAAGTCAAAGGATGTGTCCAAAGTTGCACCTCACAGGTGATATAAAGCCAACATTCAAACCCAGGCAATCCGACTTCTGAAACTGAGCTTCAAACTATAGCTAGCAAGAACCTGACTTAGAGCAATGAAAGTGGGGATTAACAGGTGGGACTAGTGTAGTGACGTTTTAAAAGCAGTGTCAAGATTTGCTGGATGATTATGTAAGGATGGGAAAGAAAAAGAGGTATCTAGAATGATTCCCAGTTTTCTGACTTGGAAAAGCAAATGGATGGTGACCAGTAATTCAAACGGAGAATAGAGATTGATGAACAAATTGAGGAGTGGGAGGGTATTAAATTTGGAATTACACTCTTTCAGCACTTTGAAGCTATCGTGCCATTGTCTTCTGTTCTCTTTGGTTTCTGACAGGAAGTTGGTCATCTCCACATAGTTATTGCCTTATATGTTATGTGTCATTTTTCTCTGGCTGCTTTCATTTTTATTCTTTTATATTCTGGAGATCTGACAATGATGGACCTACGTATGTTTTTCTTTATATTTATATTGCCTGAGGCTCAATTTTTGGATTTGCTATCTTGACATTTTCATCAACTTTGGGATATTTTTGGCCATCATTTCTTTAATTATTTTTCTGTCCCATCCTCATTGTCTTCTCCTTTGGGCCACCAATTACATAAATGTCTGATACTGTCCCACAGGTCTCTGATGATCTATTCATTTTCTTCAATTTTTTTTCTGTTCTTCACATTGGATAATTTTTCTATCAATTGATCTTTCAGTTTACTGATTCTTCTGTCATCTTCGTTCTCCTTTCAAAACCGTTATTTATTTATTTTAATTTTCATTTTTTTATTTAAAAAAATTTTTTTAACATTTATTTATCTTTGAGAGAGATAGAGACAGTGCAAGTGGGGAAGGGGCAGAGAGAGAGGAAGACACAGAATCTGAAGCAGGCTCCAGGCTCCAAGCTGTCAGCACAGAGCCCGATGCAGGGCTTGAACTCACAAACCACGATATCATGACCTGAGCCGAAGTCGGACGCTTAACCAACAGAACCCCCAGGTTCCCCCATTTATTTATTTTTAATGTTTATTTATTTATTTATTTATTTTTGAGAAAGAGAGAGCACGTGCATGCAGCAGGGGAGGGGCAGGAGAGGGGGAGGATCCCAAGCAGGTTTTGTGCTGTCAGCACAGAGCCTGACATGGGGCTCGAACCCACGAACTGTGAGATCATGACCTGAACCAAAATCAAGAGTCAGATGCTCAACTGACTGACCCACCTAGGCATCCCTCCTGTTAAAAACTTTAGTAAATTTTGTAATTTTATTTTATTTTGAAAAGTTCTACAATTTGCATTTGCTTATTATTATTTTTTTAAGTAGGTTCCACACCCAGTATGGAGCCCAACATGGGGCTTGAACTCACCACCTTGAGATCAAGACCTGAGCAGAGATCCAGAGCCAGATGTTTAACCAACTGAGCCATCCAGACACCTCTCATTTGTTTATTGTTTTAAAAAATGTTTATTTATTTTGAGAGAGAGAGAAAGTGAGAGTGGAGGAGGGGCAGAAAAGAGGGAGAGAGAGAATCCCAAGCAGGCTCAGCACGGAGCCTGATGCAAGGCTGGGTCCCAGGACCATGAGACGGTGACTTGAGCAGAAATCAAGAGTCGGGCGCTTAACCAACGGAGCCACCCAGGCACCCCTCATTGGCTTATTTTTTATAGTTCCTATTTCTCCGCTGAGATCCCCTAACCCCTATTTATTTACTCATTAAGATCACATTTTCCTTTATTTTGAACATATTTGCCTTTAATTCTTTGAACATTTCTATAATAGCTGCTTAATGTCTTTGCTTACTAAATCCAAGTAATTTTACTAAATCTGAGTAATTTTAGGGTCAATTTCTATTTTCTATTTTTCTTATTTTTTGGGGTGTATAATAATTTTTTAATGGTAATACTGGAAGAAACAGGTGATAAATTGTAGAAATTTTAGACTCTGGATTCTGCTATTTTCCTTTGAAAAGTTTTAATTTTTGTTCTAGTAGGTAATTCAATTATTGACTGGCCACTTTGAACTTGTGTAGGTTTTTCTTTTTTTCTCCCCCCTCCCCCCACTTTGTTAGTGTAGATATTCAGAAAGCCCAAGATATCTTCCCAAGCTCCTCTAATTTAATGTGTTCAATCTTCGATCTGTTTCCCCTGTGGCTCTTGTGAAGGCTCAGTTTCAGGCATTGTCAGGGCAGGTCTAGTGCAGGTCTTCCTCTAGGGCAGTGATTCTTGAACTTTAGCATGTATCAGAATCATCTAAAGAGCTTGTTAAAACACAAATTTCTAGGCTTCTTCCCCTGAGTTTCTGATCCAGTAGATCAGAGGTGGGACCCAGAATGTGCATTTCCAACAGACTATCTAACAAACTTCTAGGTTCTGCTGTTGCTGCTGGTCAGGGGACAGCAATCTGAGAACTATTGCTCTAGAATATGGTCGTTATTTTTAAAATGTGTATTTTCTGGTATCTTAGCTGGATGCCTAAGGTGTTATTAATCTGGCTTTCCAGGTGGGCTAAGCCCAAACTCTGATGACCCCTATTAACTGCTCAAACTCTAATATCCCTGCTCAGCCTTCAACCTCACAGAATCTGGAATCTGGTAATCCTAGCATTGTCTCACCCGACACATGTGCAAACAGATGTTAGCCAAGTACTCACAGAAGACCCCCCCTGCCAAGATTTTTAGAGCCCTCCCTCTACAAAGCTCCCTCCTGTCCAGTGTTCTACCTTACAGATTCCAGCTGTGCAGCTGCCCCAAACTCCCAAACTCTGATCTCTGCCTGCTCAACTCAGATAGTTCTCTACCTCACTGCTTCCTGGTTGGGAAATTGCCCTCAGATAAAGGGCCAGAGTGATTCTGGGGCTCGTGTCTTGAGTTTCTCTTCACTTAGGGACCACAGAGTTGTGCTGCCTGGAACAGTTGACTCATATATTTTGTCCAGTTTAGTATTTTTTAAACAACACTGGGTGGCTAACCTGGTACCAGTTTCTACTCCATCATAGACAGGGGTGGGAATCCTGGTTTTAGATCTTTTGAATTTAAGGAGTGTTGGACTATCCAGAGAGAGATATCAACAACAAAAAGTTACCCTAGAGATAAAGTTTTGCAAGGTATCCGCATGTAGATAGTAACTGAGACCAAGGGCATGAATCACATAGGAGGTTATACAAAATCAGAAAAGTAGAGAGTCAGAGATAGAATCTTGGGGAACTGCCAATTTTTCATGGGTGAGTGGAAGAGGGTTGGAAAAGAGGCATAGAGGGAGTAGTACAAGAGGCAGAAGAAGAACTATGTCCTGGAAGTCAATGGAAAGAGTTCTAAAAAAAAAAAAAATTAGGGGAGTGGGGCACCTGGGTGGCTCAGTTGGTTGAGCATCCGACTTTGGCTCAGGTCATGATCTCATGGTTCATGGGTTTGAGCCCCACATGGGGCTCTGTGCTGAAAACTTGGAGACTGGAGCCTGCTTTGGATTCTGTGTCTCCCTCTCTCTCTGCTCCTCCCCCATCCATGCTCTGTTTCACTTTCTCTCAAAAATAAATAAATGTAAAAAAAATTTTTTTAAGTATTTCAAATTCTTACTATTCTCCCCCATGTGCTAAGAGGTTTACCAAAAAAAAATTTTTTAATATATTTCAAGCAACCCAGTAATACAGTACAGTTATCAATCCCATTTTATAGATGAGGATGAGAATGAAGATGAAGAAACTGACCAGTGAAGTAACTTGCATAATGTCATCCAGCTGGTAAATGGCAGGGCAGGATTTGAATCCAGGACTTCTGTCTCCAATACTCAAAAACATCACAATGTTCTGCTTCATTCCAAAATAGGAGAGGATGACCAATGTTACCGGGATGCCCAGGAAGCTGGGGGTTGAAAAGTGCCTATCAGGAATGAGGGCCACTGGTGAACTCAGCAGGTATCTTCCCAGGCATCTGCTCAGAAGCCTTGCTCCCTAACTGCATTCAGGGAAGACAAGATCCATGCTCCAGCCTCCTAAGGGGGTGAAAAGTGTGAGGTGACTATAACTCACTAACTGTGCCCAAGCATAGATTTACATGCATTTGAACATATCATCAACTCAATTACCTATGCTCAGATTAGCCTCAGCAATTCTTTAAGCTCTCACAGCTGTCTTCAGGTGTTCAGGGGATTATTATGGGGAGATGTTGATCAGCTGTTCTCCAAGGCTCCTGTGGGCAGAACAAAAGAAAAGAGGCTTAGATGTCAGCAAGGGATTTAGATGTAAGTGAGAACTCTGTGAGGCAGGGAGGTCCTGTGTACCCAAGCAAGTGTTTCCAGCTTTTCTGTCTTATTTTGCCCTAAATATTCCCTCCCCACCAAATGAACTCTTTTTTTTTTCTTTCCGACAAAAGAGACAAAAACAATAACAGCAAATTCTTACGTGGTTCTTACTTTACGGCAGGCACTGTCGTTAAGGTTTTTACTCATGTTCACTCATCTGATGCAACATGTTGAGATAAATAGTATTGCTATCCCCATTTTACAGGTAAGAAAACTGAGATACAGGATGACTAACTTGCCAAAGATCACACAATCCATAAATGGCAGAGCCAACATTTGAAGCCTTATGCCAAAGCCCATCCTCTCAACCACTACCCCATCAGCGAATCTGTAGGTATCGCACCAGAACAGTATTCAGTATAAGGCAGAACACAGAGAAATGCTAGAAATGATAGCAATTTGGCATGGAGGCTGCCATAGATTGTTACAAAATGACCCTAAATGCTCCAAGCCTCCCTGAATCTATGCGTAGACGTAGTCTCCTTTCACGTTGAGTCTGTGCCATCCCAGGGACTTGCCTGACCAACAGCATGTGATGGAAACAACTTTCTGGGACTCCAAACCCGGGCCTGAAGAGGTCTGGAGCATCTGCTTTCTCTCTCACTTTACTGCTTTCTCTTTACTGCCTTGTAAAAAAGTACAGTCTGTCTTCCTGTAGAGAGGACACATGTAGAGAGAAGATTTGGAGGCTGAGGGGCCATGTGGAGAAGAACAGAGGCACCTCAGCTAAGAGCCAGCACCAAAGTGGTAAATGGAGCCATCTTGGATCCTTTAGTCCCAGCTGAACTGTCCCAGGAGACACCACGTAGGGCAAAGATGGGCTGAACCTGTAGAGCCCGGCCTAAATCCTAACTCTAAAAGGGTGTGGTTTGGGGGCACCCCAGTGGCTCAATCGGTTGAGTGTCCGACTTCGGTTCAGGTCATGGTCTCATGGTTTGTGAGTTCAAGCCCCGCATCAGGCTCTCTGCTGTCAGCACGGGGCCCATTTCAGATCCTCTGTCTCCCTCTCTCTCTGCCCCTCCCCTGTTCATGCTCTCTCTCTCTCAAAAATAAACAATTCAAAGTAAATAAATAAAGGACACTTTTTTTTAAAAAAAGGTGTGGTTTTAAGTCACTGTTTCTTTTTTATTGTGGTGAAGTATATATAACATAAAATCTACCATTTTAACCATTTTAAGTGTATAATTCTGTGGTACGTAGTGAATTCACACTGGTGTGCAACCAAAGCACCATCCACGCCCAGGACTTTTTCATCATATCAGACTGAAACTCTGTCCCCATGAAACACTATTCCTCCCTCCTTCCAGCCCCTGGTAACTGCTGTTCTACCTTCTGTCTCTAGGAATTTAAGTCAATAGGTTTTAAGGTAGCAACATATAACTTCAGGGAGATACGGACAGCTTTAATCATCTGCTTTTAGAATGTATTATTGTGTTTCTTAGTTTATTAAATATCAGAGTTGTAGAAGCATCAGGAACCCACCCAGAGCTTCGGTTTGTGTGTCATTTGTACATGTAATTCTAATGCGTCATGGCCTACAGTGTTACAGGTGAAATTATAATTATACCTAACATTTACTTTAAAGTTGAGAAGGCAGTTTCACACTTAATGTATCATTCACCTTTCACAACAGCCTTGTGAGGTAGAATTAGTTTTTTCCTTTTATGGATCAGGGGATTGAGGATCAAAGGGTTTAAGTGACTCGCTCAAGGTCCCAGCATAGACAGAACAGGTTGGTGTGCAACCATTTCTTGATCGCTCCTGCTGGGTTAGGGAGATTGGCAGGGGGGATACACTCAAAAGACAATTAAACAGCTTGAAAAAGGAGACAAAAGGTTGGTCCTCAAACAACATCTGCTCGCTTGGGACACACCCATGGATATGCCCACAGGAGAATCCTTTGATCATGCTGACTACCAACCAAGATTACTCCCAATGAAATGTTTTCTAGGGTGTGGCTGGGTCCCACGTTAAGAAACAAATATGCTTGGCTGTATTTTGGGCAGGAATAACATGACGAGGCAAGCCAGGCACGTCCCCATTGAGTAAAGCCACAGAATCATGCCCATTCATAAAAAGCACATAAAAATCAATTCAGTGGGTCACAAACTATCTGTCTATATCTATATCTATATCTATATCTATATCTATATCTATTTAATGAATACAACATGATGCAATGAATTAGTAAGGGCAGGTGTTTTTCTGAGGAATTTATTTCAGGTGTATTTTATACACATACCTGCATCTTCATAGTCATATTATTTGGGACTTGGGCTACAATACGAAATGTACTTCTTACCATGGTGTGAATGCTTGAAGACCACTGCCCTATTCCACATCTTTCCTGGCCACAGCCTTCCTCAGAGTGCAGAAACAGAATGCAGTCTCCAGGGAAAGTATGGCTTGTCTACATGCACTGGCCTTGTGCAAGCAGTAGAAGAGAGACAAATGTTATTTTAGCACGAGGACAACACTCCAGAGGGTGGTTAGGAATGGCTACAATTGCTCTATGTAAAATTTTGCCCATGTGCCCAAGGTGATTTTATGACACACAGATATGATAACATGATTCTAAAAGCACTGGGTTAGTCAGGAAAACTGAGGTTTCACTCTTGGTTCTCCATAAAACACTTGTAACTCCTTGAGATTTTCTGGGCTTCATTCCCTCATCTCTAGCAAGGGGTGTGATCAGACTAAATTATCTTTAGGGAAAGTCTTCAACCAAGAGAAGGAATGCTGATAAGATTTAGGTCACTGCCTCCTCATTTCTCAAGGAGGGCCACTGGGATAGGGAATGCATAGGGAAAGTCAGACTAATACAAAAAAAATGAGGCCAATTTTTTTGTTTATATTTTTTCCAAGATTGATAAGGATAGACAGACACTATCTTTGAAAGGTAACTAACGTACGTTTCTGGTTTGAGACTGAAGACTTACCTTGAGTACCCCATCCAGACCCAGGTGTCTATACTCATGAAACATATATCATTTTAGTTTCATGAATTAAACAATAAACTGTAATTGTCTAGGTCCAAGGTATAATGGTAAAGTCATAGCACCTCAATCACATATAAAATTTGTCCCTGTAAGGTGTGTATATAAGAAGGTAGTTGGAATTCCTAAACAGTTAAAAGCACACGATCATGGTGATTGTTTACCAAGAACTGAGGAAACATGAATTCTTTGGTGGCAAGATTCCAATCCTGGAGCCCATGCTAAGGGAGGGGGGCTGGGCCGGTGACCACTGGCAGTTCCTGGACGTTAAGAAAGGTTCCATGGCAGAAGAGAAAGAGCCTGGATATTGCCAACAGTCATTGTTTAAAAAGAAAGATGGGGCACCCGAGTGGCTCAGTCAGTTCATCATACAACTTCTGCTCAGGTCATGATTCCACGGTTCGTGAGTTCCAGCCCTGAGTTGGGCTCTGTGCTGACAGCTGGAGCCTGGAGCGTGCTTCAGATTCTGTGTCTCCTTCTCTCCCTGTCCCTCCCCCACTTGCTCTCTCTCTCTCTCTCAAAAACAAATCAACTTTGGGGCACCTGGGTGGCTCAGTTGGTTGAGTGTCTGACTGTGGCTCAGGTCATGATCTCGCGGTCCGTGAGTTCGGGCCCCGCATCGGGCTCTGTGCTGACAGCTCAGAGCCTGGAGTCTGCTTTGGATTCTGCGTCCCCACTCTCTCTCCCAGTCCCCTGCTTGCACTCTGTCTCTCTCTGTCTCTCTGTCTCTGTCTCTCTCTCTCAAAAATAAATAAATATTAAAAAAATAAATAAAAATAAATCAACTTAAAAAAAAAAAAGAAG
Organism: Panthera uncia; assembly: GCF_023721935.1. Taxonomy (NCBI): domain Eukaryota; kingdom Metazoa; phylum Chordata; class Mammalia; order Carnivora; family Felidae; genus Panthera; species Panthera uncia. Next base: position 33,177,524 of record NC_064811.1, read on the forward strand.
AGTTTAGAGTGTCAGCAATAGTGGCTCTGCCTCTGCCAGTAGCAGCCAGGAGATAGGTGCAGAGAGCTCTGAAGAGTCCTTCTCACCTTAGACGTGGCCCAAGAAATGTCCCAGAAGCCCGTGCTTCTTGACATGCTGGGCCGAATTGAGAGTATTTCCAGGTATGCTCAACTGGGTCTGGGAATGACATGGGAACCTGCAGCTTTGTTTGCAACTTACGAGTAGAAATTGTTTTTCATCAAACAGAAAATATCCTTGTCTGTTTGAATTTCAAACAAAGTAATGTTATCTGGGGACTGATATAAGAAAATTCAGTCTCATTGGGGAAACTCCGCACCTTTGTACAATTTAGGGAGAGTATAAAGGAATTGTTTAAATTGCTTCATTTTCTCATGGTATAGAGAAGTTTGTGTGATTTAACGACTCATTTTTTGTTCGTGGTAATTTTTCTTAGAACATATTCAAACAAGATGCCATTTAATACACTTGAATATTGCCTAACTGTCTGGAATGATAAAAAGCTCAGATGGGCACAAATTGAAGAGGAAAGTAAGAAAAGATTTATTCAAGGGCAGTGAATTATATTATTAGGCCGGTGACTCCTTCCCTCCCCCCAGACTAACACCAAGCCCAGCTTATCTAAGTCAGCCAAAGGAAATTCAATCTTAGCCTTTACTATATATTCAGTACATTCTGGCTGACATTGTAGACCCTGTTAGAAATCTGGTTGGCCTCCAAGCACATGCAATACTAGAATGAAGAAATAGTATAGATAGCAATCTCATTTTTCTTTCTCTCTGAAACATTGACAATGATTCTTTGTAGAATGTCTCAGAACATTCGAGGAAGTTATCCACAAACGTTTTGCAGAAATCTGTCAAGAGCTGATTATTGTAATTTATATTATGTGGATATTCCATTTCACATGCTTCATGTGTTGCAAGATGAAAACATGCACGTTAGACAATGGGGTCTATAGGCTGCCAAACATAATGAACAACCAGGAGTCAAGGTGCAGGTTTGAAGTGTGATGTTTTCAGCTCCTGAGAGGACAGAATGACGACCTTAGGTGACACCACCTTAGGCAGAACCACCAGACACACCCGGATCCCTTCGGAAACAGAGCAAACATTAACTAGCAAAATAGGAGAAACCCAGGTAGTTGCTCAGAAACCCTTACAAATGTGCCAGTTTTTGCGGGATACGCCACATTAGCCTTCCATGCTATGCCAATAGGAATGTTACAGACACTTGAAATTCATAGATAAAATTCCAAACCCTTATTTCAACAATTTAGCACTGATCTGTCACCAAAGCACCATTGTAACCAAGGCCCACACTGTAGGCAGGATTCAGTGCTCTTCCCCATCCCCATCCTGCAGATGAACTATGGAATCATGAAGTGTGTGAATAAAGATGCCAAGGCTGGGGCCCACTCCCAAACTGGACGATAACCCTTTGGGAACTGACCACTGGAGTACAGTAAGAAGGCTTCATCACGGCATCACACAGCACAGCAGATTTGCCTAATTCTCAGAATCAACCACCCAAGGCTGTTTCAGATTTTTTTCTTTGGTAAGTCTCAAGTCCTTTTACTGTACGGGAGAGACAGATATAGCTCATTTAATTCTACTTGCTATAGAGTTTTTTGGGTTTTTTTTAGATTTTATTTATTTATTTATTTATTTATTTTGAGAGAGAGAGAGAGAGAGAGAGTGAGAGAGAGAGAGACAACACACCCAGGCAGGGGAGGGACAGAGAGAAAGGGAGACAGAGAATCCCAAGCAGGCTCTACACTGTCAGCATAGAGCACAACAGGGGGCTCGAGTCCATGAACCACAAGATCATGACCTGAGCTGAAATCAAGAGTCGGACACTTAACAGACTGAGCCACACAGGTGTCCCAAGATTCTGTTTGTAAGTAATCTCTACACCCAATGTAGGCTCAAACCCACAACCTGGAGATCAAGAGTCACATGCTCTACCAACTAAGCCAGCCAGGTGCCCAGCTATAGAGTTTTCATTCGGGTTTTTACCTGTGCCTACCTACTCTTTCCTCCAGAAATAGTAGACCAGTCTTACCATGTCTCTTAACCTGCACAGAAGTCTCATGCTTGCAAACGACAAACGAACACCAGGTTCAAGTCTCCCTCATACTCTTCAACAGATGATGACATTTTCTTTCATAACATTGAACTGTGTACATCAATCTTAATTAAGCTATTTGCTTGCTTGGGTTAAAAATATGTGAAGTACATTTAAAAGCATTTCTGGATGCACAGGTTTAAAATAAGCATTATTTATATGCTTATACACACATACACACATGTCTATACAAAACCAGAGCAAACGTTTTTAAAAAGTAAATTTCTTTTGAGAGCCATAATTTAAACTAGTCACCACGACTGTGTGAATCCATCCTTCTTTGGCTAAGATAATTTAAATGACTAAAGGTAGTCAGTTTGTCATCCCATAAAAACACATTGATAATTGAGCATCTCTCTACAGACAATAGTGTGCTGATGGTTTCCATAGAAATGCAAAGTCCAAAAATGCATTGAAGTTCCTTTCCTCACCTCTGTTGAACTTTCCTTTCATTACTGGGTGAAGAGAGATCACTCTATCATTTTGTCAGGCATTTGAGAGATGCCGCCATTATGTTTCTGTTCATAACAATCTCTATGTGGGAAGAGTATTATATAGTCCGCAGAGTATGCACCTATTGTCTCCTGGTCCTCACAAATCCTTGTGGTTGGGCAGAGCACAAATATTTATTTCTATTCACAGAAGGGAAGCTGAAGCCTGTAGAGTTTAAGTTACTTGCCTGAGGCTATGGGACGCGCCAAGTCACAACCTGAGATTCAAATCCAGACCTTCTGAGTCCTCATCCACACTCTTTTCTTTACTTTGTGCTAAAATAAATACATAAGTAAATAAATAAAAATTAAAAAAAAATACTGGTGCTTTTGAGACAGACTAAAAATCTTATTTGCTTGGTTCCTCCTTTAAAATCTAAAAAAAAGAAAGAGCTCACCAGGTGAATTTGACACGTGACGCCTCTGTGTTACAACTAACGTAGGGACGCTTATCCAGAGGACTGGCAGTTATGCATTGAACGGGCAGGATGAAGGATGAGGGGGAAATTTTTATGGTGGCTGCCCTGTGCGCATGCTTGGAGGAGCTCCAAAGCTCTGCAGTGGGGCTGCAGCCACCAAATGCTGCCCCCACCCCGCCCAATCTACCTCATGGCTCCCAGCCATCCTGTCGCCTCCCTCATCCTCAGCACAGCACGAGAGTAGGGGAGAAGGAGGTTGGCACTGGAAAGAGTTGGTACTGGGCAAAGGGTTGGCACAGTTCCTTGCAGATACTTGAGGTGGGGACAGAAACAGAAGATGGGAGAGATCGGCCACAATTCCTGAAACTTTCCTCAAGAGAAGGTGACAGGAAGCTTTTGCATAAAGTAGCAGACCATGGGGTGCCGCTCCTGGCTCCCCAAACTATAGTCAGTGAGTTAAGGAAGGAGTTGGAGAGGCCTTCAAGTCCACGCCTCCCTCATTCACTCACCTGTTCATTCCACAAATAACCATTGAACACCTACAGTGCGGAGGATATAGTAGGCAACAAATCACAGTCCCTGCCCTCACAGAGCTCACGTTTTCGTGGGGAGAGAAACAGCAACCAAATAAATAAGCAGAGCATCAGCTGGTGATACATGCTGCGGAGAACAGGAAAACCAGCTAAGAGGAAGAGGGACTCTCGTGGGGGACAGGAGATACTATCTTATGTATGTTGGTCAGGGACTGATAATGACATTTAAACAGAGACTTGAAGAAAATGAGGGAAGAAGTCATGGGGATATCTGATGGAAAGAGAATTCCAGGCAGGGGAGACGGCAAGTGCAAAGGCTCTCCTAAAGAGAATGGTTGGCATGTTTAAGGAACAGCTGGGATGCAAATGGGGTTGGAGTGGCATGAGGGTAGAAATTGTAGATGTGGTCAGAGAGATGGTGGGGCCCAGGCCATACGGGGTCTTGCAGGCCAGTGTTAAACTTGAGTGAGACCGGGACGCACGGGAGGGTTTTGAGCAGGGAAATGATAGGATCTGACTTTTTAAAGTATCCTTCTGGCTGTTCTGTTGGAACACATCTTGGGGTTATGCCATGGAACATGATGAAAATCTATTTCATTCTTAAAAGACCTTGTGTATTACTCAATTGCCTTCACGTTTCCAGATTGTTTTCTATGCTTCTCTCTAGACAGGTTTTCATCATTTATTTTATTTTCAATCATCGGATTCTTTATAATAGTCTGATCTTCTCATTAACCCTTTTCACCCCCCAACTTAAAACTTTCCGATGGCTTTCACTTGCACTCAGGGGAAAGTTCAAACTCCATCCCCTGGCACGAAAGGTCCCAAAGGATCGAGTACTCACCCACCTCTCTCCTCATGTGCTCTGCTCTGTCTGCCTTTTCCTCTGCAGTGGTTCTCTTTCAGTTCCTTCTAGTTCAAGGCCTTCCCCCAGATTCGTTCTTCTTCTTAATATGTTCTCCCTATCTCTGCGTGGTTCATCCTCACGTATCCTGTGCTCCAGAAATTTGTTGGATTAGTTCGTTCACCAATCAAATGTGGCACTAAAATAAATGAAGTCACCTCTGAAGCCACTGTTTGGAGTTACTTCTGTTTTGGAAGTAAGCCCAGGATTCACTATAATGGAAATTTCATTCACTATTATTTTATCAAGTTTTATTTATTTAAGTAATCTCAACCCCTCCAATGTGGGGCTTGAACTCACAACCCTGAGATCAAGAGTTGCCTGTCCCCCCCTACCCGACTGAGCCAGCGGGGTGCCCCATTCAGTATTATTTAAGATTATATGAATATACTTGGGAGTAAATATATGGATATTAATAAATTACATGCTCACATTTTGGAATACCTTTCCTAGATGTTATCATTCTAATTCACCTTTGTACATCATTGCAGCACAGTAAATTACATGAAACATCTTGTTAAATAAAGACTTGTCATAAATTGTAGTGTGGCTCTTGATTTATTATGGATTTCCCCATTTGGGTATCTTATTAACAATCTGAGAGGCTCATCTTTCTACGTTACCAGAACTATTTTATTTTGCCTAATTCTTTGTTGATGCCTTTTTAAATTCTGCAGTTGTGCTGTTTAATATGTTACCCTACCCATACATGTGGCTTTAAATTTAAAAATTCTAAGGGGCACCTGGCTGGTAGAACATGTGACTTTTGATCTCAGGGTCATGAGTTGGAGCCCCATGCTGGGTGCAGAGATTACTTAAAAATAAAATCTTGGGGCACCTGGGTGGCTCAGTCAGTTTGGCATTTGACTCTTAATTTTGGCTCAGGTCGTGATCTCACGGTTCATGGAATTGAGCCCCGAGTTGGGCTCTGAGCTGGCAGTGTGGAGCCTGCTTGGGATTGTCTCTCTCTCCCTCTTTCTCTGTCCTTCCCCCTCCCCTGAGCACCCATACTCTTTCTCTCTTTCTGTCTCAAAAATAGTATGTGGTAGGGGCACCTGAGTGGCTCAGCTGGTTAAGCATCCGACTTCAGCTCAGGTCATGATCTCATGGTCTGTGAGTTTGAGCCCCTCGTCGGGCTCTGTGCTAACAGCTCAGAGCCTGGAGCCTGCTTCAGATTCTGTGCTTCCCTCTCTCTCTGCCCCTACCCCACTTGTGCGTGCTCTCTCTTTCTCTCAAAAATAAATAAACATTAAAAAATTTTTTAAGTATATTTAAGAATATATCTCTATATATTCTTATTTATTCTTCATAGGATTAAATCATGAGCCAGCTCAGGGAGGCTATTTTATAACTGTAATAAACCAGAAATTTGATGCCGCTTAACTCAGGTTTCCACACTCGACTCTTGGATCAACAGGCAAAATGTAAATGAGTCCCAACCCCATTAGATCATGGAGACCTCTGTTGCAAATAAAAGACGATTCATGCCAGTGTGGATCTTTTCAGAGTCTAGAGGGCTTACAAGTTCAGGTACCATGGGGCATGAACCTGAGAACTAGACAGCCAGGGGATGTTCAAAACGGGAACCAAACAATCTATGGGCATAGTGTTCTTTATGGAAAAACAGTAATTTACCCTTTATCATCTACATTATAGAACTTATAATATGTCCCCCAGAGATAGTCTGCTTTAGAAAATTACATACACATGCTATAGTGAGCACACAGACACACAGAGATAGGAACAAGATGGGAGATGTTTTGCAAGTATAGAAAGCAGAAAACAAAGACCTTTAAAATGTATTTTGAATAGTACTTAATAGACCATGTAATTTAGCCTAAGGCTTGGTGGCTGAGAGTAACCAACAGTTTTAAGTGATGGAAAAACTGCAAAGTGAAAGGCAATTTCAAATAACTTAATATAAGAAATCCTTTACACAGTCATAAAACAGTGAGCAATTTATTTTTTCAATAGAAAATCAGTTTTTCTTCACTCCCACTAATAATTAGTAAACAACTATTTAAAGAATATTGGGTTGAAGCAAAGTCACCAAATTGGTGTCTTGGCTTAGCCCTTGAGCTAAAATATGTTTATTGCCATTTTACAGACGGGAAAACTAAGGCTCAAAGAAGTTAAGTACTGTATTTCCTGGGTAATAAGTGGTGGAACCAAAATTGAAACCTGAGACCCATCAGCTCAAGAATTCTACACTGACTCCCTTCCACGTAGAATTGACTATGACTCATTTTTCTTTGATTTTTGTGGTTAAATTCTGAATGAAACCAGAATAATAGAACATCATTTTTAAGAACCAAAATAATTGAAGGAGCATCCAGGACATTTTCTATGCAAGATCATCTTAGTTTTTAATTCAGAATATTCTCTTATCTTACCAAATTTCCTTTAAAGATTATGCTTCAATCCATGGGAAATATCTGGAATTATGTTTATTTATTTAAAAGTCTAGGGGTGCATGGGTGGCTCAGTTCGTTAAGCGTCCGACTTCTGCTCCGGTCATGATCTCATGGTTCGTGAGTTGGAGCCGCGCATCGGGCTCTGTGCTGACAGCTCAGAGCCTGCAGCCTGCTTCGGATTGTGTGTCTCCCTCTCTTTCTGCCCCTCCTCTGCTCTCTCTCTCTCTTTCTCAAAAATAAATAAACATTTTTAAAAAGTCTACATGTATTTTCACTTCATATAGTTTAATGAAGTTCTTTATCCATTAAACAACTGAAAGCAGGGGTCAGCAAACTTTTTCTGTAAAAGGCTAGTTAGTATTTTAGACTTTGAGGGCCATATGGTCTCTGTCACAACTACTCAAGTCTGCTATTGCAGCATGAAGGCAGCTCTAGAACATACATAAACAAATTAGTCTGGCTATGTTCCAATAAAAGCTTGTTTGTGGACTCTGAAATGTAAATTTTATACATAATTTTTTATGCCATGAAGTATTCTTCTTTTGGTTTTCTTCAACTACGTGTAAATATAAAAACTACTGTTAGCTCATGGGCTATATAAAAATGCATGGTAGGCTGGATTTGGCTTATGGTTCATGGTTTGCCAACCCTTCATCCAGAACATGCATCAACACCTGTAGAAACGAAGAAACTCGTTTAAGAATATAGAAGAACTAGGGACTATGCTATATATTTTTTTATCTTTACTCAGCTTAATGGACTGTATCTTATCATAAAGAAATAAAAATAATGAAAGCCACTAGAGAGTAATTTAATTATATGTGAGGAAGGGGCATTTTAAGATCATTAGCCAGAGGTACTCTGAAATATTCTTAATAAAAGCAAAGTCAGAATGCTTGCCATTATTACTCCACATGCCTTATCTATAATGGCAAAAACACAATGCACTCCTTCTATTAGTAATGTTTCCTTCCCTGTGCCAAAAAATGGTATACTTTTATTAAATGTTGCACTAAGTATTACACTAAAGAACAAGGGGGCAGGAAGAGAAATAGGCTAAAAATTTTAATTATAGTATTTGTTCTCCCAATCTGGAATTAGTAAACTTAAAGGACACATCTGGGGGCACCTGGGTGGCTTCATTGGTTAAGCATCCAACTCTTGATTTCAGCTCAGGTCATGATCTCAAGAACTGTGAGATCCAGGCTCGTTGGCTCCTTGCTGTTTGTGAGATCCAGCTCCCACTGTCAGTGCAGACCCTGCTTGAGATTCTCTCTCTCCCTCCCTCTCTCTCTCTCCGCCCCTCCGCTGCTTGTGCATGTGCTCTCTTTTCTCTCTCTCAAAATAAATAAATAAACGTTAAGAAAATAAAGGAAACATCTGCTTTAATCTTCTCCATTAATGGATAATTCATGTATAATCTCTATATAATTAACATATCGTTACTTTGAAGATTTGCTTATTGGGCTCTTCTCTTACGTCATTCAATATTCATTGAGGGTTTACTATGTACCAGACACTATTCTAAGCTCTGAGTATATTGTAGTGTATACAAATTCTCTTATATCTTCTTTCAGAGGAATGTACAATATAAGGTTCTCCACATTGACAAAAGTTAGCTATAGTCCACTAGCATCATGCTTTTTATATGACAATCGACAAAATGAAAAAACAAACAAACTGGTAACTCACCTTATTAGTTCATTCTTTATTATAACGTGCTTTGAAACATAAGGAATCAGTTTCTTTGCTCATCCATAAGGAGCAACTCCTCATTGTTAGTTTTATCATGAGATTGTAATAATTTAATCACATCTTCAGGCTCCACTTCTCATTCTAGTTCTTTTGCTTTTTCCACCGCATCTGCGGTCACTTCCTCCCCTGAAGTCTTAAATCCCTCAAAGTCATCCATGAGGGTTGGAGTCAACTTCTTCCAAACTCCTGTTCATGATGGTACTTTGACTCCTCCCGTGAATCGCAAATGTTCTTTAAGGCACCTAGAATGGTGAATCCTTTCCAGAAGGTTTTGAAATTCACTTTACCCAGATCCATCAGAGGACTCACTATCTATGGCAGCTATAGCCTTACAAAATATATTTTGAATAACGAGACTTGAAAGCCAAAATGGCTCCTTGATCCATGGGCTGCAGAATGCTTGTTGTGTTAGCAAGCATGAAAACAACATTAATCTTGTACATCTCCCTCAGAGCTCTCGGCTGACCGGGTACACTGTCAGTGAGCAGTCATATTTTGAAAGGAATCTTTTTTTCTGAGCAGTTAGCCTCAACGGTGGGCTTAAAATATTCAGTAAACCGTGCTATAAATGATGTTCTGTCATCTAGACTTTGTTGTTCCATTTATAGAGCACAGAGTAGATGCAGCATACTTCTTAAGGGCCCTCGGATTTTCAGAATGGTAAGTGACCACTGGCTTCCGCTTCCAGTCACCAGCTGTATTAGCCCCTAATGAGAGAGTCAGCCTGCCCTTTGAAGCTTTGAAGCCAAGCATTGACTTCTCCTCTCTAGCCATGAAAGTCCTAGATGGCATCTTCTTCCAATAGAAGGCTGTTCGGTCCACATTGAAAATCTATTGTTTGGTGCAGCCACCTTCATTCCTTACCTGAGCTAGATCCCCTGGAGAACTTGCTGGAGCTTCTTCCTCAGCACCTGCTGCCTCACCTTACCCTTTTCTCTATGGCTTCTTTCTGTAAATCTCATGAACAAAACTGTGCTAGCTTCAGATTTGCTTCTGCAGCTTCCTCACCTCTCTCAGCCTTCATAGACTTGAGGAGAGTTAGAGCCTTGCTCTGGTTTAGGGGAAGGTTGTGGCTACTTTGATCTTCTATCCAGACCACTAATATTTGCTTCATATTAGCAATGAGGCTATTTCACTTTCTTCTCATTCACGTGTTCACTGGAGTAGCAGTCATTTTCCTTCAAGAACTTTTCCTCTGCATTCACAACTTGACTAACTGTTGGCACAAGAGGTCTGGCTTTTGGCCTGTCTCGGCTTTCAACAAGCCTTCCTAAACTGAATCATATTTCTAGCTTTTGATTTAAAGTGAGAGACGTGCAACTCTTCCTTTCACTTGCACACTTAGAGGCCATTGTTAGGTTATTCATTGGCCCAATTTCAATACTGTCATGTCTCAGGAACTAGGGAAGCCCCAGGAGAGGGTGAGAGACCAGGGAGTGGCCAGGTGGCAGACCAGTCAGAACACACACAGCCTCTATGGATTAAGTTCACTGTCTTACACAGGTGCTGTTCATGGTGCCCCCAAACAATTACAATAGCAATAGCAAAGGTGGCTGGTCACAGATCACCGTGATGATTACGCTAAGAGTGAAAAAGTTCGAAATGTGACGCAGAGACACAAAGTGAACAAATGATGTTGACAAAATGGTGCCACTAGACTTGCTCGCTGCAGGGGGCCACAGACCTTCAACTTGGAAAAACACACATCTGTGAAGTACAATAAAGCAGAGGGCAATAAGATGAGGTATCTCTGTAGTAGAAATTTAAAAGACATTTTGCGACAATATGTCTGCTCAACTTTTTACTACACTCAAAGAACTTCACATCAACTTTGTCTTTCCCCCACCTCTTTTATTTCTCCCCCCAATTTCTATGTCAAATAGGCGGAGAAAATCTGAGAATGGCAAAAGACAGGGTTGTGTACAGGAACATAACCAGGTGAAACAGAGGAAGTATCGAGGTTAAAACCTGGGGCTTCTATTTTTAAGAATCCTCCTTTACCCATCACAAATTTAAAGAAACCATTAATCGGAAAGGCAGCTCCCGCTGTAGAGCAAACCCTGTTAGCCACACACAATATTTGTTTAAAGTGAGCGAAAAGAAGGGAACATTTTTTTTTCCTCTTCACTCTCACAATACAAACATAAAAAACTAGAAATACCAGATGGACCTGGAGGTAATTAACGCACAGTAAGCTGAACGTTTTTACTGGCAATGTCACTTTATTTGTGCAAGAAGCAGCTATAATTAAAATGTAATGATTTAAGTAGGCCACTGGGTTAGAGGGTAGACTTCTCCTTGAATAAGTTATCATTTTGTCTTTCCACTTTTTTGGTTCCCATCTCCTGGTCTCGCTGACATGACATTGTTCATAAAACTCATGCCTCTATCAGTGTGTGGGGTTTTTTTTAATTAAAAAAATTTTTTTTGATGTTTATTTATTTTTGAGAGAGAGAGAGAGAGAGAAGAGACAGAGCATGAGTAGGGGAGGGGCAGAGAGAGAGGGAGACAGAATCCGAAGCAGGCTCCAGGCTCTGAGCTGTCAGCACAGAGCGCGATGCGGGGCTCGAACTCAAGGATTGTGAGATCATGACCTGGGCTGAAGTCAGACGCTTAACCGACTGCCACCCAGGTGCCCCTATCAGTATGTTTTTTCCACTTCTGATTTATGGTTTGGGTGGCCACTATTTTTATACTTTTCCCAAAACATTTAGTGGCCACTGAAGGGATAAATGCAGAGTGGCCTTTGGGGAGTCGGGGGCCCAGTCAGCATGTCCTAACTTGTCCAACAACACCAAGACTTACTCAAAAGTGAAAATCTGAAATTGAGATGATCCAGGGCTGGCCAAGGGCCACTCTTGTAGTTCGAATCTAGTTTAGGCAGACCTGGAGCTAACCAGGACCTGGCATGCTAATGGATACTGAAACTGGCATAGTTCCAGCCAAACACAGGGAGCAAAGAGATGGGGAATGTTCAATGACCATATATGGGCAGCCCCCTCTTCAGAAAACATTTCAAGTCCCACTTCACCTAAGCCTACACTTTCTGGCTTCTTTTTTTATTTTTATTTTTTATTTTTGCACCACCAATGTCTTTACTTGTTCAAGAGTGATGTCTTTTTTTGTTTGTTTACTTTTTTAAAGTTTATTTATTTTGAGAGAGACAGAGTGGGGGAAGAATAGAGAGCAAGAGGGAGACAGAGAATCCCAAGCAGGCTCCATGCTGCCAGTGCAGAGCCCAATGCGGGGCTCGGACCCACGAAACCGTGAGATGATGACCTGAGCTGAAAGCAAGAGTTAGACGCTTAACCGACTGAGCCACTTAATGACTACATACATTTGAAGTCGCTTAAACAATATTTGCAAGATGTGCAGCAGTCATAGTGGGCTATGAAAAACTCTGTGATTTTTTAATGAAAAGGTCACAGGTACTAATACTAGCATGATGTACTGCCCACATTCATTATTGAAGGAAATGCTGCCTTTTGTGTAGAGGTTAGTGAAAACAAAACTTTAATTTTTTCATCCAGAATCACGTTGAACGCGACCAATGGACCTCAGGCTAACAACCCCTGAAAAGTTTGAAAACAAACAAAAATCCAACTAACAGAGTTGAAAACCCAGCTGCTGCCTAATAAAACAATTTCCAGGTGACGGGGATGCTCCTTCTCATCCAGCCATTTTATTTGCAAATCTCAGTCCTTGTTGCCGGGCAAAATATTATCCTTGTGCATTTTGTCTTCCAGTGATCCGTTGCTGTGGGTTCCAGGTGTGTGTTGGTGTTTCTGAGCATTAGAAGGCACACTCAGAGTAGATCCCTTTCTGAAAGAGACATGTCACACAAAGACAATTATTCAGATAACTTACTTCAAAGTCTCCAGAAAATTTTAGGAAAAATAGGATGCTTCTCTTACAGATTAACCCCTTCAATTATCCTGCTTTTGGCTCCTTTAACTGAGGGGAAAACATCTCGGTTAAAAGCTCTTTGTACCCCAGTCAAATACTCTTTTGATGAACCTATAATTAGAGGTCAACAGATGAGGTTCTAGAAAAGCCTAGCTTTGAGGTGATTAAGATTAGGCAAAAAGGAAAAGTCCTGAGGATTACGATCTGGAGTCATCTTCAATATTCATTTAAAAACAATTTTTAAATGCTTATTTTTGAGAGAGAGATAGAGAGGGTGTGGGAGAGGGGCAGAGAGAGGGGGAGACAGAGAATCCCAAGCAGGTTCTGCACTGTCAGTGCAGAGCTCGATGTGGGGCCAGAACTCATGAACTGTGAGATCATGACCTGAGCCAAAGTCAAGAGTCTGATGCTTAACCGACTGAGCCACCCATGCACCCTGTTGTTCGTTTTTAAAAATTTATCCTATTAGGAGAAATGAAACAAAGTGTGGTCAAGAAAACTGTTATTATTGCCAGAAATAATAGCAGCATTAAGAACAACAACATCAATTAAGTCACTACCTTCATACAATGAAAATACCACCACATATGTTAGTGAGAGGGACTTTTAAGTCTTAAACTTAAGCAGTCATTTCTTCTTTTTTTTTTTTTTTTTGCATCAAAGTAAGTTCAAAAATCTCAATTAATGGATAAGGAAACATAATTTCATACATATTCCTGGTTTAAAAAGAGACACTACAATATACTAGTCAAAAGAAATAGTGATGTAAAAGCATAATGTCTAAATACTTTTATAAATGATCGATACCGTTAGTGCTGCTAGCTGAATGACCTTTATATTTATATGAGTACATAATGCTGCAAAGAATGTGTAAATGATTTTAATAGTTTTCAAGGACACACTGCTTAGGTAGACAAGGAGAGTATTGTGTTTTATTCTAAAGCAAAGCACAAATCCGGAAAGTTAGCTCGTACCCAAAAAAATGCTTTCACGATAATTATCACACGTGCAAATAAAGCTTTATTTTTTTAAGGTACTGATGTAAACTGGGGCCTTGTTCTTTGAAAATAATATTTTGCCTAACTTGAAAAGTTGAAGAAACTATTAAAAGTTGTACTTGATACGAACCTTGACATTTAGACTGGGGCAATCTGAATTCTAGGTATAACTGTCCAGAATCATAAGCAAACAAGTTACCAGATAGCTACAAGGTTCCTGACAAACCAAACCATTGAGAAACTGCTTATTTCATAAGTAGTTTTCTAGTTAAGTGTAAAACTGTTGATTTCATTTAAATTTGCAGCAAAATATAAACTTTAAAAATTGTATTTTGCCTTTTAGTATTACTCTGTGTACTTGCTTGTCTTCAATTAATTGGAAAACCAATGAATTTCCCTGAAAAAAGTAACAACTAAAATTTGGTCTGAAAGCCACAACTCATAAATAAAAATTATATTAGTTCAATAGATGCAACACAATTCTATTAAAAATCCCATCTGGTTTCTTGGTAGAAATGGACGTTTATCCTAAAATTCATATGTAAACTCAGGGTACCAACAACAGCTAAAACAATCTTGAAAGAACAATAAATAAAATTGGAGGACTCACATTTCTCAATTTCAAAACTGACTACCCAGCAACAGTATTGAAGATAGTGTGGTACTGGCATAAGATGTATGTGTAGATCAATGGCATAGAATGAAAGAATCCAGAAATAGACTCCTATTTCTATGTTCAATTGGGTTTTGATAAGGTTATCTAGACCAGAAAGGACAGTGTTTTTATTTTTTTTTTCCAGATTCATAATATATTGTACAAATTGAGTATCGCATTATGAGTTGTCATTGGCTTCTCCAGGCATGGGAATTTAACAGATGAGGCACAGTTTAAGACCCATTTCTGTTGCTTTCACAGCTGGTGTTTTTTCGACCTTAACTTGAAGTATAAGAGTTGAAATATTTTTTGATACCAGTGAGATGGAGTTGGGCATCAGTTTCTGGACCTGCCATGATTTCAAACTTGCAAAAGGCAACAATTCCACTGGTTGTGTAGAAAGGACAGTGTTTTTAAACAAATAGTACTGGGACAACTGGGTGTCCACATTCAAAAGAATGAAACTGGACTCCTACCTCAAAACATATGTAATAATCAACACAAATGGATCAAAGTCCTAAACGTAAGAGCGTAAACTACAAAACCCATAGAAGAAAAAAGAGTAGTAAATATGTGTGACTTTGGATTAGGTAAATTTCTTAGGTATGACACCAAAAGCACAAGCAACAAAAGAAAAAAGAGATAGACTTCATCAAAAATCTAAATATACATCGTCAAAAGCAAAACATTTAGTGATGCAAAGGACACTACCAAGGCAGTGAAAACACAACACATAGAATAGAAGAAAATATTTTCAAATCATTTATCTGATAAGGGACTTGTATCTGGAATATATAAAGAACTCAATAACAAGAAAAAAATTTTAAATGGGTACAGGATCTGGACATTCTCCAAATGGATGTTTTTCCAAAGAAGATACACAGATGGCTAATGACCACATGAAAAGGTGCTCAACATCACTAATCATCAGGGAAATGCAAATTAAAATCACAGTGAGATACCACTTTACACCCACTAGAATGGCTAGACTAAAAATAAACAAAAACAAACAAAACCAGAAAATAAGAAGTGTTGATGAGGATGTAGAGAAAGTGGAACCATACACTGCTGGTGGGAATGTAGGATTGGTGCAGCCACCGTTGAAAACAGTCTGGCAGCTCCTGAAAAAGTTAAACGTATAGTTACCATTTGAACCTTCAATTCACTCACTTTTAGGTATACACTCCAGAGAAATGAAAATGTATGTCCACACAAAAACATATATGAATGTTCATGGCAGCATTTTTCATAATAACTTAAAAACAGAAACACCCCAACTACCCACAGACTGATGAATGGACAAAGTGTGATTTACCCATACAATGCAATATTATTTGTCCAGAAAAAGGAATAAAGTACTGATGATATATGCTACAGCATGGATGAACCCTGAAGACATCATGCTAGGTGAAAGAAGATCGTCACAAGAGATCACATATCATGGGATTCCATTTATGCGAAATGTCCATAATAGGCAAATCTAAGAGACATAAAGTAGATTTGTGGTTGCTTAAAGCTAGAGGAGATGGAAAGACTGTGGGGGTAATAGGTAAAAAAATAGTGTTTTTTAGAGGGAAGTGATGAAAATATTCCAAAGTTGATTATGGTAAAGATTGCACAACTTTGTGAATAAACTAAAAGCCATGAATTGTATCCTTTAAATGGGTAAATTGTATGGTAGGTGAATTATATGCCAATAAAACCAATACAAAAAAGCATTATTCAAATGACCCATTATCTTGATAGCAGACAGATTGTTAGGTTCCTATGAAAAAGATGCAAGATGCATTCATCCATTTATTCATTCATCCACAGGCATGGAATAGGAAATAGGAGGATGAGCAGGTTTGTGGCTAAAATCACTCTGGGGCATGTTGAGTTTGAAAAGCCAGTGGAATACAATCCAGCAAGAGAAGCCCAGCAGGAAATCAGAGATATAAATCATTATGTCAGGGGAGAAACTTATGTTGAAGTTATAGATTGGGGGTCATTTGCATATGCTTATAATAGTTAAAATTATGAATATGTAGAAAATGTGTGAGGCAGGAATTTTTGGGGGAATTGTAAAATACATGGAACATAAAATTTATCGTCTTAACTATTTTTAAATGTACAGTTCAGTGGTGTTAAGTAAATCCACACTGTTTTGCAACCAATCTCCAGATCTTTATCATCTTGCGACACTGAATCTCTATACCCATTAAACAACTACTCCCTATTTCCCCTTCGCCTCAGTTCTTGGAAACCACCATTCTACTTTCTATTTCTATGAATTTGACTAATGTAGATACGCATATGAGCATTTGTCTTTTTATTATCTATCTATCTATCATCTACTACCTATCTATTTACTTATTTTTATGTTTAATTTTAAGTAGGCTTCACACCCAGTGCAGAGCCCAATGCGGGGCTTGAACTCATGACCCCGAGACCAAGACCTGAGCTGAGATCAAGAGTCAGATGCTCAACTGACTAAGCAAGCCAGGCGCCCCATCATATGAGCATTTGTCTTTTTGTGACTGATAACATTTCACCTGGCAGACTGTCTTCAGGGCTTATCCATACTGCAGCGTGTCTCAGAGTTTCCTGCCTTAAGCTAAATGATATTGCATTGTATACATACACCACATTTTATTTATCCATTCATCCGTTGAGGGACTCTTGGGCTGCTTCCCCTCTTGGCTATCGTGAATAACAAATATCCCTTTTCAATCCTTTTGGTATATATCCTGAAGTGGAATTGCTGGATCATATGGTCATTCCATTTTTAATTTTTTTTTTATTTTTAACGTAGTTTTTTTTTAATTTAAATTTTTTTTTTTTAATTCACAACCAAGTTAGTTAGCATATAGTGCAACAATGATTTCAGGAGTAGACTCCTTAGTGCCCCTTCCCCATTTGGCCCATCCCCCCTCCCACAACCCCTCCCGTAACCTCAGTTTGTTCTCCGTATTTGTGAGTCTCTTCTGTTTTGTCCCCCTCCCTGTTTTTATATTATTTTTGTTTCCCTTCCCTTATGTTCATTTGTTTTGTCTCTTAAAGTCCTCATATGAGTGAAGTCATATGATTTTTGTCTTTCTCTAACTAATTTCACTTAGCATAATACCCTCCACTTCCATCGTGTAGTTGCAAATGGCAAGATTTCATTCTTTTTGGTTGCCGAGTAATACTCCATTGTATATACATGCCACATCTTCTTTATCCATTCACCCAGCGATGGACATTTGGGCTCTTTCCATACTTTGGCTATTGTGGATAGTGTTGCTATAAACATGGGATGCATGTGTCCCTTCGAAACAGCACACCTCTATCCCTTGGATAAATGCCTAGTAGTGCAATTTCTGGGTCGTAAGGTAGTTCTATTTTTAGTTTTTTGAGGAACCTCCATACTGTTTTCCAGAGTGGCTGCACCAGCTTGCATTCCCATAAAATAAAAAAAAATTTTAAATGCAAATTAAAACCATAATGAAATATCACCTCACATTTATTAGGGTGGTTACTATAAAAAAAAAAGCATAAAATAACAAGTGTGGGCAAGGATATGGCAAAGTTAGAACCTTGTGCTCTGTTGGTGGAAATGTAAAATGGTATAGCTGCCACGGAAAGCAGCATGCCGGTTTCTTTAAAGGACCCGAAGTGGGCTCTGTGCCGACAGGGTGACAGCAACAAACCTGAAGCGGGGCTTGAACTCACGAACTGCAAGATCATGCCATGAGCCAAAGTTGGACGTTCAATCACCTGAGCCATCCAGGCACCCATTGTTGAGGGATTCTTAATTTAGGGTCCGTGGACCACACCTAGTGTGAATGGGTGGGCTTTCAACAGTCATGAAGGCCCTCATACTGAAATTCTATGTGTGGGTGGGTTGTTTTTCCTCAGAGATTCTCTAGCTCTGACCACATTTGTTTCCCACAGAGAAAGTAGCCTCTTTTCTGCCGGATTGTGTAAATAATGCATCTAGGGAAAAAAACCCTAAAGAATAAAAGAATGATTCCAAGTCTTTTGTTTGCTTATCGGTTTATTTATATCTTCTGTCATGCAAAGACCGTCACTGTTACATAGTCAACTGTATCTATCTTTCCTTTTAGAGTTTCAGAGTTTTTCAGCCTTGGTTAGAAAAGGATATCCCCTCAGCCTTTAGACAGAGCATATAGGAACCTAGATTTCTTTGTGTGATATCTTTATTCAGTTACATTTTTACATTTAAGTTTTTAATCTTTCTTGAATTTATTTTATATTAGTGTAAAATGGGGGGCCTTTATATTTTCTTTCCTAGGTAAATGACAGCTATTTTAATCTCTCTGTCGCCAAAACTTATAAGGTGATGTAAATAATATTGGTGCTGGTAGCTATCCTATTTTTTAGGGAAATGATTTTTTTTTGATTTGCCACTGCATATTTGCTTGCTCAGTTTTGCTAATCTTAAGGATATTTAAATAGTTTCCTTCTATTCTTATTTTTCTAAGAGATTTTAGCAGGAATGGCTGCTGAATTCCATCAAATAAGTTTTTAGCATTTATTGAAATGCCTATATTTTTCTCTTTTATTGATGCATTTGATTATGTAACAGATTATATAATAATGAACCATTCTTGTATTTCTGAAATAAATCCTGTTTGGTCATAATATATTATCCTTTTGTTACATGGATTTTGCTTGCTAATATTTTATTTTGAATTTTTGCACTTTTATTCATAAGTAAGATTGTTCTATACTTTCCTTTATGTTGTTATATTTTCCAGGTTTTGGTATTAAAGTTTGCTGTCTTATACAATGAATTAGAAGAATATCATCTGGCATGGTAAATAACCTTGTAATTATCTCTTCTTTGAAAGTCAGATAAACCTAACTGGGAAGCTATCCGTATAGTTTTGGTGGCTTTTGTTTTGGTTTTGACAGAAGATGTTTTTCATCACCTGTTCAATTTCTTTTCTAGTGATTGATCTGTTCACATTTTCTATTTCTTTTGGGGGTCAATTTTACTTGCTTTTTTTTTTTTTTAATGAGGAAATTAGTCATTTCCTCTAAATTTTCAAATTGCTGACATAGAATTGCAAGAAGTAATTTTCACCTATCCCTTTAGTCTCTCCTATACGTGGGGATATGACTTCTCACTCCTCATTTTGCCTCTTCTGCTTCTTGCAGTATGTGTGAGGAGGGTGAGGTTTTGACTTCACTGGTCTTTTCGAAGAACTAGATTTTAGATTTAAAAGACTTAGTTCCTTTAATGTAATTTTTTAATAATGGTTAAGTCTGATAAACTTTCGTTATTTTCATTTTTATATATAAATTTTAAATTTTGTAAGTTTATTTACATAATTTTATATCCTTACATGATGTTCTTCACCTTGTTTGGTGCTTTCAACTTAATTTCATTTGTCTAGTATTTTTTTTTAATGTTTATTTATTTTTGAGACAGAGAGAGACAGAGTGCAAGTGGGGGAGGGGCAGAGAGAGAGGGAGACACAGAATCCGAAACAGGCTCCAGACTCCGAGCTGTCAGCACAGAGCCCGATGCGGGGCTCGAACCCACGAACCATGAGATCATGACCTGAGCCGAAGTCGGACGCTCAACCGACTGAGCCACCCAGGCGCCCCTCATTTGTCTAGTATTAATATCACCAACTCTACTTTATCTTTGTATATCCCTTCTTTTTTTTTTAAATGTTTATTTATTTCTGAGACAGAGAGAAACAGAGCATGAGTGGGGGAGGGGCAGAGAGAGAGGGGGACACAGAATCTGAAGCAGGCTCCAGGCTCTGAGCTGTCAGCACAGAGCCCGACGCGGGGCTCAAACTCACAGACCACGAGATCATGACCTGAGTCGAAGCCAGATGCTCAACCGACTGAGCCACCCAGGCGCCCGTGTATATCCCTTCTTTGATACTCTGTGTAGGCATGTTCCTAGTAATTATCATACAGCTGACTTTTGCTTTTTTAACCAAAGCTGGCAGTTTCTCATTTAAAATTTTTGTTTAATGTTTATTTTTGAGAGAGAAAAAGAGAGAGAAACAGACAGACAGAGCATGAGTGGGGGGAGGGGCAGAGAGAAAGGGAGACACAGAATCCAAAGCAGGCTCCAGAATCTGAGCTGTCAGCACAGAGCCGGACATGGGACTTGAACCCAGGAACCGTGAGATCATGACCTGAGCTGAGATCAAGAGTCAGTCGCTTAACCACTTAACCGACTGAACCACCCAAGTGCCCCAGTTTCTGCTTTTTAATGGATACATTCAGGTCATCACATCCAATGTTCTTATCTTATTCTGTATTCATTAATTTAATTTAGATTTTGATTCCCTCTGTTTCTTTTTCTCTATTTTTGCTCATTTCAACAGCTTAATATATGTTTCATTTTCTCCTTTGTTAATTTGGAGTCTCTTTTGTATTTTTTTCCTATTTCATTAATGGTTACTTCCCTTTTCCTCCCCTCTGTATCAGAATATGTCTTTAGTATTATTTGTAAATAAGCCACCCCCTGAGATGCAGTATATTCCCCACCATGATGTTCTAATCTAGCCTTCCCTCCCCCACCCCACCCCCACCTCCCCTAGCTAAGATCTTTAGAACATTCTTAGTCACTTTCTTCCACTGTTCTCCCCGTCCCTTTGAGTATCTGGTACTCCTCCTCCTCCTTCACAGGCTTCACCAGCTAGAAGACCTTTTGCCTTCTGGCCTCATTTTTAAAAATCTATATAAAGCAACTAATGAGGTCATCCTTACCTATTTCATGGAATGGTTGGAGGCTAAACTGGGAAATCTGTGAAAGCACTTTGTAGACTGTGAAATGGCGTACAAACACCAGGGAGAGAGGATTTGTAAAGAGGAACTGGCCTGTCTTGATCTCAATGGACAACTGTAGACAAGGTGGGATTATAGTCTTCATGCTTCTGTGGCTTCCATGCCATGAAGAAATGGTGCTCCAACTCTCTTATTGGGCACAAATTCCCCACTACTGGAGATTGACTTCTCTCAGCTAAGGCATTTTATTAAAGGGCACATGCATTTAATGGATACATCTTAAAGGATGATATCCTAAGCTATCAGAATCTATTAACATCTGAGAAAGCAGACTACTTTGCAGGAAAGGAACTCTGAGCAGAAGGGTTCTGATAGGATGGGCCAGTTTTGAAGCCTGGAAACTGCCCGCAAATGGCTCCAAAGAAGGTATCTGCAAGGAGGAACTCCAGACAGAAGACTCAGGGATCAGGCAGTACCTAAAAGAAGAGAAGGTAGGAGATGAAGGTAGGAGATGGCACATTTTGACTTTTTGTCAGGGTTGTCTCCTACCTGCACTGGCTGAGAAGTTTGTGGTGTTACATCGACTCATGCCTGGACAGACACTCTACCAGCACTGACATACAGGAATATGAGAGCCACGTGTATAATAGTAAAACGTTCTAGTAGCCACACTTTTAAAAGTAAACACAAATGTGAAATTAATCTTAATAATGTATTTTATTTAACCTAATGTATTTATAGTATTTTTATTTCCACATGCCATCAATATGAAATTATTACTGAGATATTTTACATCCTGTTTTCCTACTAGGTCTTCCAAATCCAATATGTATTTTATACTTTATATGTATCTTAATTTGGACTGGCCACAGTTCAAGCGCTCAATAGCCACACGTGGCCGGTGGCTGTCTGATTGGACAGGAATGCTCTGTGGTGACGTTGCTAAATTCAGCACAGTCCCGGCCTTGGTGGAAGTCACCAGTCAGATATAGCGTTCTTTTTTAATGACTCCTGGTGTGGTCTCCCAGTTCTTGTTACCAGAGCCTGACAGATGAGTCCTCAATTAGGGCTGGCATCCTAACAGATGGTAAACCCCAGGAGAAGGTCAGTTTTATGAGCGTAGGGCTTTGTTCTATTTTACTCACTGCTATATCCCAACACCTCCAGTAGTACCTGGAACATAATCGGCATTCAATATACATTTATTCAATGGATTATATTAGTTTGTCTTCCTAGCTGTAAAGCTAGCATATACATCTCATTTCTAAAATTGTTTTTTAATGTTTATGTATTTTTGAGAGAGAGAGACAGAGTGTGAGCAGGGGAGGGGCAGAAAAGGAGGCACCCAGAATCTGAAGCAGGTTCCAGGCTCTGAGCTGTTGGCACAGTGCCCAATGTGGGGCTCGAACTTACGAGCCA
This sequence comes from Panthera uncia, assembly GCF_023721935.1. NCBI lineage: Eukaryota > Metazoa > Chordata > Mammalia > Carnivora > Felidae > Panthera > Panthera uncia. The sequence goes on from NC_064811.1 coordinate 33,199,904, forward strand.
TGAGATCACAACCTGAGCTGAAGCCGAACGCTTAACCGAGTCACCCAGGTGTCCCAACACAGCTCATTTCTAATAATTATGTGTGTGAATAACTTTATTTATTTTTAAGAAACTTATCAAACTGTATACTTTATTATTTTATTTATTTTTTTAAAGTAAGTTCTACTCCCAATGTGGGGCTTGAACTCATGACCCCTAAGATCAAGAGTTGCATGCTCTACTGACTGAACCAGCCAGGAGCCTCTGTCTGAGAATAATTTTAAATTAAGCCCAAACATTATAGAGATAACATTTTTACAACTTATGAACTAAAAGAAAATCCTAAATCAGTTTTAAAATTAAAAGGAGCTAATCACTCCATTTGTCACACTCTTAGTGTTACTACTGAATATGCATTTTAACCTTTAAAGATTTTCTAGTGGGCATTACACTATAACAAAAAGAGGAAATCAACCCATGATCGTATTTATTATAATGCCTATAACCCCATTTTTTGCTAAATATGTTATTATAGTATTATAAATCTAAGTATTTTGCAAAGTTGTATAATTGCTGCCTGTTCCATAATTCCCTGAAGAAGGACAGATCTGATGAGTGGGTGTATTCATAACAATTGGTCACAACATTTCAGAGTGAAGTCATTGCCTTTTGGAGTTGTTTTTTTTTTTTTAAGGCCCTAATAGAACTTTAATAATTAAGATCATTTTCATAATTATTATAATAACTATTCTTTGTTGAATGCTTATTATAAGAATGATGTGAAGGGTTTCATGTACATTATTTCACTAAAACCTTAAAATAATGCTAATAGTCACTTGCTTAAAGTGATCCAGCTAATACATGATATAGTCAGGACAAAACCCTGGTCTGCCTGGCTCCTGAGTCTGGAATCTTGTCCATTCCGTTAGTCCACCCTCCCCAGTTTTGTAGCGAGAATACTTAAGCCCTGACAAAATTCTGTGATTTATCCCAGATTATATGGCTCAAAAGTGGCAAAGTCAGAATTAAAATCTACATGGGCCAGATCCTCTCCTCTATACAACACAGTCTGTCCATAAGCAAAGCTTGAGGCATGTAATTTATTCAAAACATATCTTTTAAATCATTGAAATAAAAATTTGATCTTCACTTGGAGAAAAACAGTGATTACTGATTTTTAATCTATTTTGCCATTAACAGCAAAGTAATATGTTTAACAGCTAGGGTGGGGATTGGGAAAGCAGGATCAGGGCACTAAGTAGGGCACATAATCTTTGATTTTGATCCCAAACTAAACGAATAAAATGAACCATTATCTGTGAAAGTGGTCAGTGATTAAATGTTACTAGCAGACGAACTCCACAGAAGGCCACAGAAAACCTTGGTGGAAGCTAAGAAGCATGAAATACGATTGAAAAGGGAGAAAGCTCTCCTGGGTTCACAGACTGGAAACAATCTCTCCAGATTCCTCTCGAGGGCTCTTCCCACACCTTCTACCTACATCTTTGAATCTCCACCACCTGGATGGCTAGGGGCCAGTTAGGGGCCAGCTTGGGGAATGTCCCAGCCCTGGGTGTTTTCAGGGCTGACCCGAGAACGGTCAGCTCTGGAAAGCAGCAGGTGCCTTGTCAATCTCTATAAACCCCAGGAGAACTTAGAACAATGGCCTTCTCAGTCCTGGCAGTCCTGGCGGCTCTCCTCAAGGCCACCTCCCTTCCATTTAAGTCTCTTTTTATTGAAGCCAGTTGAATGCTGTCTTATCCGCATTAAGGGGGCTAGGGCTGCTCCCGGCTACAATTAGATTTTTATGCCACCTGGGCATAGAAGCTCACTTCATTTCCAATGTCCCACCATTCCGGTAGAGTTTTTACTTTGAAGTTCACAATTAATTTGGGGCCAGCAAACTATTAGATGAAAGGGAAACTACACTGGTACATAACAGTAAAATACTAGCTGGGTTACAGGGAAAGGCCAGTGCAAGAGACACGGGGACTAATCAGCTGTGGGAGGTATGTCCCCAAGCGTCTCAGCTCAAACAACTGAAATTGTTCCTATAACTCCCCTTGCTGGCCAAAACGAAGAGTGACACAAGAAAAAAAAAATCTGCACACTTCCTGCTCTCCCTGATACCTCCTCTCTCTCTCACTGCATATCTGAATACCTCAAGGTTAGAAAAAAAAATGGTAAGAAAAAAATCTAGCGTGAAGGGACTAAAATCGATAGCTTTACTTGCCATGTTTTTGATGGATCAGCTATTCAAGCAGGAAATGCACTTTCCCGCTTTGATGAAGAAGGAAGTATCCTCCCCAGTATGACAGTGTTCATGGCATTCACCTTCACTTACCTCATAAGCAAGAACAGAAGTTACGTAGGCAAGGTTTACATCCATAGCACCAGGGAGTTTAGCTATTTCAAAGCCATGACATCCAGCTCATCTCACACATACTGTGTGAAAATGGATTGTATTTGTTGAATCTGGCACTAATTGTGATGAATTGCAAACACAAGAGTACCATCAATTCAATTATCTTACTGAAACGACATTTTTAATTCAGAAAGAAAATTCCTGCAACATATACGTGTTAAGAAATGGAACACTGGCACTGTACTCAATTTACTCAATCTTAGGGAAAGGTGACATGGGGAAGACAGTCCACCGACTACACAGATTTCTGACAGTTCTATTGTTTAGAGGCTTTGGAAGGTATAAGCAGGTTTCAGCTATAAAAGCTCATTGTCCTTTGAAATTAAAGTGATAGTTCCTGTGCCCTACAGTATTTTCTTATAACAGCAGATTTGTTTTCTTGCTGTTCCGCCATCAGTAACAATCCCATCTCTAGGTGAGCTTCTAATGATATCCATAAACAAATTCTGTATAATCCAGAAAGAGTCTTCTTCTTGGTGGGAAACTACTCCAGAAATTATGTGTATTTGAAGGCCATTTTGAGATTTTACATTAACTCTCTGAAGTTTCCCCTGTGTTATTTAGTACTTCTTTTCTCATGTTTATTTTTGAGAGACAGAGCGAAAGTTGGGGAGGGGCAGAGAGAGAGAGGGAGACACAATCCAAAGCAGACGCCAGGCTCTGAGCTGTCAGCACAGAGCCCGATGTGGGACTCGAACCCATGAACCTGGAGATCATGACCTGAGCCAAAGTTGGACGCTTCATCAACTGAGCCACCCTGGTACACTGTGTTATTTAGTACTTCTCTGTTCTAATAATTTGCAAAATGATGTTTTAATGGCAATTATATTCGCTATTGATGAACTACAGTTCCTCAATGATATTCATTGGTGATGGTTCATCAGTTAGCTAATGCTAAGCAAAAGATTTTCAAATATCAGATCATTCCCACTAAAATGTTAAAAAACTGTCTATTCCTGCTTCACCTCATTTATGCCGTGTGTTTAACAATGATGCTAAATTCTTCTGATGACACTGGGCATCGAATCTTTAACATAGGATGTCTAAAACAAGGACAACAATATAGTCTTTGATGGTCGGACCAAACTGGAGCATTGAATAAGACTGAGGGGCTTGGATCTAGATGATGCATTCCAAAAGCGGCATTGCCAAATGGGAGAGCTTACTTGCAAAAATGAGACCAGGACAGTAAGGGCACTCGGAGCACATAATACCAGGAAAACATGACTCCTTCACCTTGTCCTTACCCACCACCTTCTCCTATCTTCACCTCTTTCCCTTTACAGTTTGAGGTGCCGTGGCCCATTACTGCAGCTACTTTCTTGCAAACAGCTTCATTATCCTTGCTCCATTTACTTCTTCCATCACAACTGCCAGGCAAGAGAATGGCTCTGAATCAAACCACCTATCTACTTCTCTGCTGAGATCCCCAGGCTACTGAGCTCATGGGAGAAATCATACAACTGCATGCATCACATTGATTCTACCATAGACCAGTAGTCTCCAACCTCAGCACAGCCTGGTAATCATTCAGCATTTCCCTAAGTGGTTCTTTTTGCCATGCTCCACAGAATTCAACCTCTCTTCATTTTCCCTGAACCTCTGACACCGGCATTCAATCTTCCCTTCTACCCAAAAGACAGAACAGTGCTATTGGGTTAGGTACTCCTTCACTTTTATACCCTGGCCAGTGGTATACTAGTAAATGACCAATAACTGACTCTTTGGGGGTTTGGGGTGTGAGGAAGTTCTGATTTATAGTGTTGATCAGTTTCCATGGTGTAAATATTCCCACAGTGGCTGAATTCAAGCTTTTGATGTATACTAGCCAGCTCTCAAAATTTCTGAAAATTTAACTATTGGCTGCCATGAGCTAGTAGAAGCTGGGTCCTGCACACACTGCATGATGCCCAGAAATTTAAATAGGTACAGAACATCTCCTTCTTCACCCTCTGTTATAGGAGATGTCTCTCCTATTCTCCAATCTAAAGTGAAAGACTCCCTCCTGCCTTCTATAAGTATCTTTTTCTATTAAAATCCTTCTCTTGGGGCGCCTGGGTGGCTCAGTCGGTTGAGCGTCCGACTTCAGATCAGGTCATGATCTCATGGTTCATGGGTTCAAGCCCTGCATCGGGCTCTGTGCTGACAGCTCGAAGCCTGCAGCCTGCTTCAGATTCTGTGTCTCCCTCTCTCTCTGCCCCTCCCCTGCTCATGCTCTGTCTCTCTCTGTCAAAAATAAACATTTAAAAAAAATTTTTTTAATCCCTCTCTTGTGCATTTTCAACTTCCCCCTCTTTATTGGCTAATTTCTTTTTTTATCTTTTTGTCATTCAATTACCTAACTCTCTCCCATGCTTTTCATTTAAGGAAACTTCATTTGATTCCACATTTCTGTCCAGCGATGTTGCAGACCCACTTCTCCAAAGAATTGTTTCCATTGTCTTCTCTTTAGATCACTCATCTACTTACTGGAATCTGGGTTTCCACTGAAATCTCGAAGTTCCTTGTTACTAGATTCAATAGAGAATTCTCAGTCCTTCTTCTACTGACTTCTCTTTCAGCATCTGACACATTTGACCACTTCTTCCTCTCCTTGGCTTCTGGGACACAATGGTTCTCTGATTCTACTCCTTCCTCTTGGCTTCGGTCTCCTATGCAGCCTCCTCCCTTTTGTCCTTTTCTTACTTGTTGGTGCTCCTCATTATTTTATTCTGAGATCCCTCTCTTCTCATTCTACTTGCCCAGGACTTCATCTCCTCCCAGGCCTTCAATTACCATCCCTAAATTGATGATGACTCACTGATCCATGGCTCTAGGACATTCCTTCTCCTGAACTTTAGACATGTACTACCCACTGCCTGCTAGACATATTCTTTTGGCTATCTCCAGAGGCACCTCAAGTTTAACATTTCTAACACGGAAATCTCCCCAGATCTCCTCCCCTTCTGTGCTCTCAGCTCATGCCAGAATAATCCTCGAATCCCTCTAATATCTCATAGCCAGCAATCACAAAGTCCTGATGATTCCACTTCCAAAGTATCTCTTCCATCTCTCTACCTCTTATCATCCACAGGGCTACCAGCCTGGTTCAGTCACATTATCTCTCCAAACTAGTCTCCTTGCCTCCAGGCTTGCCTCATCCTAATCATTCTCCATTCTGCAGTGATCTCTTAAAAACAAATCTGATCGTGTCACTTGCTTCCCTAATCACTTCTGTTGCTTCTCCACTGTTTCTAGGACAGAGACCAAACTCTAATATGACCTATGAGTCTCTGTGTGGTCTGACCCCCATTTCCAAGCCTCTCCTTGCCTCCTACCTTGTTCCCATTGATCTAAATATTTTTCAGTTCCTAAACATGTTATGAGCTGTTTCATCTCTGGGCCTTTGAATATATGGTTTACTTTGCTGGGAACACCATAATTTACTTCCTGCTGCTTCCCATCCCTCTACCTCTGACTCTTACTCATTGTTAGAAGTTGTTCCCTACATAAGTGCCACTGACCCAGTTCTCTTCACTTTTGTAACCATTGCATTTAACCGTTGCATTTAACCATTGCATTTAACACAATGATTGTTTTGTTGCCTTGTCTCCTTCATAGGTAAATAATCTCCATAAGGACAGGAACTATGTCTATGCTCTTCACCACTGTATCCCCACTGATTTTAATCAAGAAACCACATGTCCTTAACATCACTCCACATCTCCCCCACCCCCAGCCCCTGGCAACCACTAATCTACTTTCTGTCTCTCAGGAATTCACCCCCCTAGGTAAGTTTGTGGTAAGAAATATTTAGCCTGGACCTATATAAGAATATTAAGTTAGTGATTCATGGCAAATTCATGGCACCCTCTTGTGCCTTATTTTCCTTAACTTTGAAAGGATGCCTACTTATTCAAGAACAAAGTCCATAAGATGGTCTGCAGTGTTTAATAAACCACCTATATATCACTTGATTTCCTGTGCAATTTTGTATTGCTCCGTTTCCTATCTCTTGTTTTGGTTAATTCATAGAATTTTCAATTTCATGAGTGTTGGCTTCTGTTGCTAGAAGCAAAGCTTCTCATTATGCTTTGAAGAATCTCCCATTCTGCCAAGCTGGCTCCTTGGGTCCCTGCCTTCTGCTTAATTCCTCCTTGTGCTCTAAAATAGGAGTTTCATCCATTCTGATCTCAAGGACTTTGGATCCCTGCAAGTTAACATTTTGAAACTTGTCTTACATACAAAGTTGTATTGCTCTCATTCAAAACCTATCTTTTGGGGTGCTTGGGTGGTTCAGTCGGTTGAGCATCTGACTCCAGATTTCAGCTCAGGTCATGATCTCACTGTTCCTGGGATCCAGTCCTGCACCTGCTTGGGATTCTCTCTCTCCCTTTCTCTCCACCCTTCCTCTCATTTGCTTGTAAGTGCACACGAGTTCTCTCTCTCTCTCTCAAAATAAGTAAACATTTTTTAAAACCTATCTTTTAATTAAGACATTTTTAGGTTTTTAGTTTTTGTTTTCAGAAACAGGTAATTAAAAATAATAAAAAATAATAGATATTATTTTAAGGGAGAGATACATCTACCATCTCCAAGAACTTCATGGCTGCTTTATGAATTGTAAATGGAGAGAAAGGCTAATGAATCCAACTATTTCCCAAGGATCATATTTAACATTAATTGAGACTATGAGGTACCAGGGACAATGCTAAAATCTTTTTTTCCATTACTTCATTTAAACTCAGGGCAACCCAACAAAGTAGGAAAATTGCTACCGTCCTTTTACAGGTAAAGGAAACAGAGATTAAATGACTCACCCAACGTCAGACAGCTAGTAACTAAAGATGAGGACCTTGGTGGTTCTCTGAACTATAGACTCCAATATCCAATATTGTTCTTCCTGGGAGAAAAAATTAATTGTAAAGTTAAATGGTAGTTTAATCTCATACTGTTAATCCTGAAAAATAGCATTAACTTCTGATTTTAAATGTTTACAGCATCGAATTTGAATATTTTCTTGATAATAGAAAAATATAAATATCTATGTATGTTTTGTTTTGTTTTTATTTGAGAGAGAGAAAGCACAGCAAGGGAGAGGGGCAGAGGGAGAGAGAGAATCTTAAGCCGGCTCTGCTCTCAGCCCAGAGCCTGACACGGGGTTCCATCCCATGACTCTGGGATCACAGTCTGAGTTGAAATCAAGAGTGGGATGCTCAACCGACTGAGCCACCTAGGTGCCCCTAAATATGTCTGTATGTTTAAACATGGGCTGTTTGAGAAACGCTTGTGCTTCCTAACCACCAATTTCATTGCTTCTCCATTTGGAGTATTCACACGGTATCACAGGATAGGACTGAACCCGGGAGGTAGAACAGTGAAAAAGACCAGCTCTTAAGATGACTAAAATCCCTCTTATTTCCTTCCCATACATAACACTAGATGCATATAGCTAAATTGTGTCTTATTTTCCTTTTTGTAATAATTTCAATTATCACAATTTGAATGCTTGGCCCATAGTAGGCACTCACTAATTATCTACTGAATGAATTGATTTGCCCTTTTTTGGAACTCTATGGCATTTACTTCCTAAAGTCAGGACCTGCAAAAAGAGAAGCTTAACACCAAAGAATACTAAGAGACATTCAGCATTATAATTTTAGGAGTTTGTACATTCCACTCAGTCTTAAATATATGCCACATTTGCTCTCTAACTGCTTTAGCTATGTTAGTCTTGTTTCCTTAACCAGATTTTAAGCAAGGACTGTTATTCAATTCTTATCTGAGCCTCGTGGAGCCTAGCACAGTGCTGGTCTTAGATAGTCTATCAAAATGCACATCACATTCTCTTACAAATAGTAATGGCTTAACAAATATCCGTTAATATGGTTATGAAAATTATTTTCAAGGGACGCCTGGGTGGCTCAGCTGGTTGAGTGTATGACTGTTGGTTTTGGCTCAGGTCATGATCTCACAGCTCTGTGGGTTTGAGCCCCATGTCTGGCTCTGCCCTGGCAGTGTGGAGCCTGCTTGGGATTCTCTCTCTCTCCCCCTCCCCTACTTGTGCTGTCGCTCTCTCTCTCTCTCAAAATAAATAAACTTAAAAAATTTATTTTCAAGTTGACAAATTTTGTTGGAACCAACAGCCTCTTTCCTTCTAATTTTCATAAATCGCAACTTCATTTTTTTCCCCCAGGTTAACGTAAGTGTAGTAAACAAATTATAATTTTGTAATTTATAAATTTTATAATTTATAAAATTTTAAGCCAAGTAAATATACAAAGTGTAATAGCATTATAAAGAATTTCTCTGCTGGGGTGCCTGGGTGGCGCAGTCGGTTAAGCGTCCGACTTCAGCCAGGTCACGATCTCGCGGTCCGTGAGTTCGAGCCCCGCGTCAGGCTCTGGGCTGATGGCTCGGAGCCTGGAACCTGTTTCCGATTCTGTGTCTCCCTCTCTCTCTGCCCCTCCCCCGTTCATGCTCTGTCTCTCTCTGTCCCAAAAAATAAAATAAAAACGTTGAAAAAAAAAAATTAAAAAAAAAAAAAAAAAAAGAATTTCTCTGCTGTCATCTATATGTTTATAAACCAGGCAAAATTAATTTGATTGCGTGGTCTAAATGGGTTTGATCTTAGCCATATACTAGCATTTTTTTTTCCATACAACTTTTGATTGAAATATAATTCAAATGCTTAAAATTCAACTTTTTAAAAGTATACAACTCAGTGGTTTTAGTTATTCACAAAGTTGTCAACCCATCACCACTATCTAATTCTAGAACATTTTCATCACCCCAGAAAGAAATCCCATATCCATTAGCTGTCATTCCTCCTTCCCCCCAACCCATGGCAACCACTAATCTACTTTTTTTCTCTGTGGATTTGCCTATTTTGGACATTTTGTTTAAATGGAATTATACAATACGTGGCCTTTCTTTTTTTTTTTTTTTTAGTTTTATTCATTTAAGTAATCTCTATACCCAAAATGCGGCTCTAACTCATGACCCCGAGATTACGAGTCACATGTTCTTCTGACTGAGCCAGCCATGCTCCCCCTATCGTGTCTGATTTCTTTTACTGGAGTGATGCGTTTAAGGTTCATTATGTTGTATTATGTATCAGTTCTCCATTCTTTTTTGTGATCAAATAATATTCCGTTGTACAGATAAACTACATTTTGCTTACCTAGTCATCAGCTGATGGGCATTTGGATTGTTTCCACCTTTTTAGTGCTGCTATGGACATTCATATACAAGTTTTTGTTTGAACACCTTTTTTTCAGTTCTCTTGGGGTATATATACCTACAAAAGGAATTGCTGAGTAAAATGGTAATATTATGTTTAAGTTTTTGAGGAACTACTAATCCGTTTTCCAAAGCAACTGCACCATTTTACATTCCCACCAGCAGAGTTTAAGGATTCCAATTTCTCTATATCCTCCCTAACACTTACTATTTTCTTTCTTTTTCTTTTTTCTTTTTTTTTTAAATTCTAATCACTCTAGTAGTGTGAAGTACTTTCTCATTATGGTTTTGATTTGCATTTCCCTATTGACTACTGATGTTGAGCATCTTTTCATGTGCTCTTTGGCCCTTTGTATATTTTCTTTGGAGAAATGTCTGCAGATCCTTTGTCTATTTTTTAATTGGGTTATTTGTCTTTATTTTTGAGTTGTAAGAATTCTTTATAAATTCTGTATACAAGTCTCATATGAGACATATAATTGTAAATATTTTATGCTGTTCTATGGGTTGTCTTCATTTTCTTGATAGTAACCTTTTACAACACTAAAGTATTTACTCTTGATGTTGTATATTTAAATTTTTGGTGAACTCCAATTTATCTAATTTTTTGCTATCTATTTTAGTTGCTTATGCTTTTGGTGTCATACCTAAGAAATCATTACCAAATACAAGGCCACAAATACTTACTCCTGTGTTTTCTTCTAAGAGTTTCATTGTTTTAGCTCTTACATTTAGGTTTTGATTCATTTTGTGTTAATTTTTTTTTGAAGAATTGCATTTTATTGAAATTTTTTTAAATTTATTTTTGAGAGAGAAAGAGAGAGAGAGAGAGAGAGCACATGAGTAGGGGAGTAGCAAAGACAGAGGGAGTCACAGAATCCGAAGCAGGCTCCAGGCTCTGAGATGTCAGCACAGAGCCCCACACAGGGCTCAAACCCATGAACCATGGGATCATGACCTGAGCTGACATCAGACACTTGACCAACAGAGCCACCCAGGTGCCCCTGGGTTAATTTTTGTGTGTGGAACATGCATTAACATGTGTGATCATATGCACTATCTATTGAAGTTCGTACAGAAGTAGTTCAAAGGATTACAGATATAAGCAGTGGGAAGTGACAGTTTTCAAGTAATCAGAACTCACAGCAAATATATTTAATCTTTAAAAAAATTAATCTGAAATTTTCCTAGCTTGAGGGTAATAAGTGAAAATATAATAACACAACTTCCTTTGTATATTACATTAAACACAGTAGCTTTTTCGTAGCATTTGCTTAATCTTTATCAACAGATATTCCTTCTGTAATATTTCTGGCAGGTAAGAGAAATTTTGATACATTTGATACATGTTTGTTCAGAAACATAGCTAAATTTAAGTTGTTCTGTTCAAATGAAGGAGAAAGAAAGAATGAGCAAGATTAGAACTACTTCCCTATTCAGAAGCAGAGTAATGTCAGGTATCTATTCATCAGACCTCCTGAATGCCTTTCCTGAACAGACATTTCAATTTGAAAGAATTTTAACAACAGTCTCAACTGCATGCCCAGAGAAATGGAACAGACAGCAGGAGTTTTCAAGAAAAGAACAAAGAGACAAAAATCAAGCAGGTTTGCCAACAGTAGGTCCCTTTGTTTGAAACAACATGAGGACTTTGTAGCAATTCCATCTTAGAAGTTTTCTATAAACCAGAGTTTGAAATTCATCTTGGGGATGAGGGCACTGTTAAATTACTGGGGTCAAATGTATCACAGTTACGTTAACATTGCTTATTTTCCAGAATCATAATTTATAGTAATTCTCCATTAAATTCAGGTTTCTGAGAAAACAAAATCGAAATGATTTTACAAAGTACATTCTCCTAAAGGAGAGATTGATTGCCTGATTGATTCATTGATTGATTACTGCCCCCAAGGAGAGTTTGTTTTGAAAAATTAATTAAAAACTAGAGTTAGAGAGGTTTTTCCTAGAGATTGAAATGGAAGTTATTTTTAGTTTTTTAATAAAATTAGGAAGATTGGCTGTAGGACATTGGTGGCTCCTGAAATTTAATTCACTTAATGTTGTCAAATGCCCTTTCAGTCATTGTACCTTTCATCCTCAAAAGAAAATCTCTTTCAGCAACTACAGGTGAGAACGTTTTGATATGGCACATATACAAAATCATATGTGGCGCTGAGGTTGTTCTTTGGGGACAGTGGTGCCCAATCTTTTCTCACTCTCATTCTAGTTGAAATTTAAAATGCTTTGTTATCAGAAGGTTTTTCCATTTAAGGTTGGCAGCAATTTGACAAGACTATAGACTCAAGCGTGCCTTTGCTGGGGAACGATCGCTGTGCGTTTTCTTGCATCGTGACAGTTGGTGAGTGTGCCTTTCCTTGGATTCTCTGAAATGATTTCCGGTGACATTGGCTTGTTTTTGACCTGAAGACATACTGTGGTCTTGCTTTTCAAACTGGGGTACCAGTGTAAGCTTTGTGATGGCAGAAACTGCCTTGTCGCTGCTATGGCCCCAATGTCTAGAATACTGTCTGTCATGGTGCTCAAAAGTTATTGAATAAAAGAGAAGAGGAAGAAGGAGGAGGGAGGGAAAGAGATGCAGAGACAAAGAAGAAGGGAGGAAGAAGAGAAAAGAGGAAGAGGAAGAAAAAAGAGGAAAGAAAAAAAGAAGCAGAAGTAAAAGAACTGGTGGCGGAAGGGGAAGGAATTGATAGCACATCACAAGGAATATGTGGGTGTGAGGTGGGGAGGAGGGAGGCAAAGCTAGAGGAAAAACATAGGGAAGGTCAATGTTGCCCAAGGAAGCGAGATGGGGAAGAGAAGATTACATCAAAATAAATAAAGAGGCACCTGGGTGGCTCAGTCGGTTAAGCATCAGACTCTTGGTTTCTGCTCGGGTCATGATCCCGCGGTTCGTGAGTTCAAGCCCCATGTCAGGCTCTGTGCGACAGCATGGGGACTGCTTGGAGTCCTCGCTCTCCCTCTCTCTCTGCCCTTCTCTTGCTTGCTCACATGTGCGCTCTCTCTCTAAAAATAAATAAAATAAACTTAAAAAGAATTTAAAATAAATATAGATATGTGGAGGAAGATGCAAAATTTGCATTAGGCAATAAATTGCATTCCCTGCTTCCACAGACTCATAGACTCTCAGTCTCATAGACTCACAGACTCATAGAATCTCAAGTTGGGAAGGCATCGAAGAAGTCATTCTGTCACATCAGCCATATCTGATCCCTCAATCCAAGATTGGTGAACTTTTTCTGAAGAAAGTAAGATATTTTAGGTTTTGAAGGGCATAGTCTCTATCACAACTGCTCCATTATGCCATTGCAGCATGAAAAGACCATACACATACACAGTATGTTAGAAAAAAAAATGTGTACAGCCTTGTGTCAACAAAAAACAGGTGGCGGGACAGATTTGGCCTGTGGGCTATATAGTTTGCTGACCATACCTGCATATTTTCTACAATATTCTGACAATGCTTATCACCTCTGTCTGCATCTGCAGTGACAGGGAACACACTTCTTTTCAAGGAAGACTGTTCCATTTTTGTATGATTGTGGTTATAGAAAGGCATTCTTTATATTGAGTAAAAATATGCTTTTGGTGTTATTATGGACTGAATGTTTGTGTCTCCCTAAAATCTGTACATTGAAATTTAATCTCCAGTGTGATGGTATTTGGAGGAAAGACCTTTGGGAGATAAGGAGGTCATGAGAATAGGGTCCTCATGAATGGAATTAGTGCCCGTGTAAGAGGACAGAGGGCCAGCTTACTTTTACACAACAAGAAATCAGTAGTCTGCAACCCAGATGACGGCTTTCACCAGAACCTAACCATGCTGGCACTGTGATCTGGGATTTCCAGTCTCCAGACTGTGAGAAAGAAATTTCTAAGCCACCCAGTCCGTGGTACTTTGTTACAGCAACCTGAACTAAGCCAAGTACTATCTTAGTGTTTATTTGTTTGTCATTGTTGTTTAAGATACTCTAACCTAATGATTTAGTACATGGTACTTTTTTTTTAAGATAGCTTCTGCTTCTAGTTAACATGGAGTAACAAGAATGTGATTTACTCACCCGTCTGAAACAACTAAAAACACTGAACAAAATGTAGGGAACAAGATTCAAGGAAACAAGCATTCAAGATCCTGACAGTAGGCAACAAAGGACAGTGATCTCTGCCGGATAGGAAACAAATGAGGGAAGACTATAGCTGCCTCCAGCTTGTTGCCTAGAGTGAATTTCCAGGACTCAGCTAACTGGGAGCCCGAGGGGAGCCCAGCCATCTCTCTGAGTTGAGGAGATGGGGGTGCAAGTTTGAGGGAGCCAAGGCCAGTAGCACTCGCAGAGCAAAGCACAGGGTCAGAGAGCGTGGCCCAGAGGGACAACTCTGGAGATGAGCAGAGGGGCCCCTTTAGTATTGGGCTGAGTGCTGCTCAGTGAATGTGTGTGAGGAAATTACCCAAGGTCAGGGAAAGAACCACCTGAAGACATTACAGGGAAGAGTAAACAGTTCTTGGAGCTCGGCAAAGGCCAGAAATAGTTCCTGTTCCTAACAGCCAGATTGGAAAACGTCAGAATTCACAGATACGGTGTAGAATACTAAGATGAGTCTTGCCTCAGTAATGGGGGGAAATTATTCCCAGGCCAAATGCTGCTCTGGTCATGGATAAATGAACTTCAAAGTTAGATCTGAAAGGATCTAAGTGTTTCCAATATGTTTTTCTGTATACATAACTACCCATGATAAATTTTAATTTATAAATCAGGCACAGTAAGAGATTAACAATAACTAAAAATTCAATAGAACAATTATAAAATATACCATAATAAAAGTTATTTGAACGTGGTCTCTTTCAAAACATCTTATTGTACTGTACTCACCTTTATTACGATAATGTGAGATGATAAAATGCCTACGTGATGAGATGTAGTGAGGTGAATGACACAGACCCTGTGACATAGTAGTAGGCTATTATTGACCTTCTGACAGTATGTCAGAGTGTCATCTGCTTCTGGACCTTCGTTGACCAAAGGTAATTAAAACTGCAGAAAGGGTGGGGCTCCTGGGTGGCTCAGTTGGTTAAGTGCCCGACTCTTGATTTCAGCTCAGGTCATGCTCTCAAGGTTTGTAGGTTCGAGCCGCACATCAGGCTCTGTGCTCTCTCTCCCCCTCTCTCTTTCTCTGCCCCTCCCTCACTCACACTCTCTCTCTCTTTCAAAAATAAATAAACAAACGGGGGGAAAAAAAACAAACCCTGCAGAAAGTGAAACAATGGAAAAGGGGAGACTTCTGTAAATAAATGGTGAGAATACCCAGCCATAGATCATCCTTGCATTCTGAGAGCACTCAATCCAGAGTGAACCCTGCTTCCTGGGACTCTACCACAAATCACAAACTACAGCCCCAATCCTATCACAGGTCTTTTTATACCCTGTTCCCCATGGTGTGCATTCCCCCTCACTGCAATGAGTGATAAACACAACCTCTTCAACTGTTGATGTGTTCTTGGTGGCTTTGACTGGAAGGCATTGCTATTTCAAATATATTATTTAGTGTAATCTTCATAACAAGAGCATAAGCCTGAGTTTACAGAGGATCCTAAGGTGCCTGGAGGTTAATTTAATTAGAATTACAAGCATAAAGAGACAAATCAGGGATTTTAACACAGGCTTTTTGTATGTTCCTCACTATGTTGAATGACTGAAGATGGGGAGCAAGACAAAGAAGAAAATAGGGGCACCTCGGTGGCTCAGTTGGTTAAGTGTGCGACTTCAGCTCAGGTAATGATTTTGCGGTTTATGGGTTTGTGCCTGCATTGGGCTCTTGCTGACAGCTCAGAGCCTGGAGCCTGCTTCAGATTCTGTCTCTCTCTCTCTCTCTCTCTCTCTTTCTCTCTCTCTCTGCCCCTCCCCTGCTCACACATTGTCTCTCTCTTTCTTACAATTAAACATTAAACAACAACAACAAAAAATTTTTTTAAGAAAAAATAAAGATATTCAAAAAGAGACAAAAGATTTTTTTTCTCCTGTTCTTTAACAGTCACTTTCATGGAGCAACATCTCCATCTTGTGATATGTTATAATGCAAGTTTGTAACTAATTGGATTTTACAACTATAGTCAATCATTCGATGCAACCAAGATTTAAAAGAATTATTTTGCTATTTGCGCTATAGGCAAAATAAAATTAAGCCATTCAATTAAAAACCACAACTAATAAGAAAATAAATGTTTTTTATTGTTATCTATGGTACTTTTTTTCCCCTGAGAGATTACCCTATTGTATGCTTTCACTTTAAAATAATGTCCTTGGGTTGCCTGGGTGGCTCAGTCAGTTAAGCAGGTGACTCTTGATTTCAGTTCAGGTCATGATTTCATGTGGGATCAAGCCCTGTGTTGGGCTCCACAATGAATGTGGAGCCTGCTTGGGATTCTCTCTCTTTCTCTCTATCTCTCTCTCTGTCCCTGCTCTGTTCCCTCTCTCTCTCTCAAACTAAATAAATAAATAAACAATTTTTTAAATGTTAAATGTTGGGATGCCTGGGTGGCTCAGTCGGTTAAGCATCTGACTTCGGCTCAGGTCATGATCTCACAGCTTGTGGGTTCAAGCACCATGTCAGGCTCTGTGCTGACAGCTCAGA
Source organism: Panthera uncia (assembly GCF_023721935.1). Lineage (NCBI taxonomy): Eukaryota > Metazoa > Chordata > Mammalia > Carnivora > Felidae > Panthera > Panthera uncia. The sequence goes on from NC_064811.1 coordinate 33,216,174, forward strand.
GCCTGGAGCCTGCTTCGGATTCTCCCACTCTCTGCCCCTCCCCTGGTTGTGCTCTGTGTGTCTCTCTCTCTCTTGAAAATTAACATTAAAAAAATTTTTTTGTAAAAAAAAAAAAAAAATGTTAAATGTCAAAAATAGCATATACAGATATATCCCTTTACTTTTTAAAAGATAAGTAGTATCAGGGTGCTTAGGTGGCTCAGTCAGTTAAGCATCTGACTCTTGATTTCAACTCTGGTCATGACTCACAGTCATGGGATGGAGTCCCATTGTTGGCTCCTGGATGAATGTGGAGCCTGCTTTGGATTCTCTCTCTGCCCCTGCCCCCTTCAAAATAAATAAATGAACTTAAAAAAAAAAAAAAGATAAGTAGTATCTGCAACTAAGGTACTACAGAAGATAAGATGAAGTCTTCTGTTTTTCATTCATCAGTTATAACTGACCTAGATTGCTTAAATATGAGACTGCAGCAGCAGGAAAGAAATAAAGTAGGAAGAACTCATTTAAAAAATGATTAGGAGCCAGATAGAAGATAGAAGGGTGGAAGAAAAACACTTCATGCTGGAGCATGTGAATATAGTAATAAATATATTCCTAAAAAATGGTACTGTCTGAATTTTAAGAAAATGTTTTCTAAGTTGCTTGAAAGAGTATAACTGAAAGTTTAAGACAAAGTAGCATTGGCATATGGAGCAAGTATTGTACAGACAGACTTACACTAAAAAAATTATTTGTTGATTTTCTAAAATTCAAATTTAACTGAACAGCCCGTATATATAATCTGGCAACCCTAACTGTACATCCATTAAAAAAATAAGAAAAAAAGCATAGACAACTCATCAGTTTACCAGCAGATGGCTCTCTGAATCTAGTTTAGAATAAGATAGTATACTTAAACCTAGTGATGAGTCCTTATTGTCTCAGAGTTTTTGTTGTTTTGAGTGTTTCATTGGTCTGGTGTGATTGGGTCTGGTGTGGTGGGGGAGTGGGAAATTTTTATTTAGTTATATAAAAACATAAAATATCTTTTTTCACCATTTCATATGACTCTTCATGATCCTTAACTTTAGAATATGAAAAGGAAATAATAATTTAATTTGCAATATTTTTTTCTTTTATATTTGTGCAAGCATTTATTTTTTATTTAAAATTTTTTTAAGTAGGTTCCACACCCAGGGTAGAGCTCAACACAGGGCTCAAACTCACAACCTAATCTACCTGAGCTGAGATCAAGAGTCTGACATTTAACCAACTGAGCCACCCAGATGCCCCTATTTGCTCAAGCATTTAAATGCTAAGGCAACATGTATAATTTCAGTGAAAAGTGACTCTGACATTTCACAAAGTAATTCTGTGCCTATTGTTTTATGTATTTTGAGCTTTGGGTCAGGGATCTCCATAAAACCATACCTTTACCTCTTTCATGCATTCTGATTTGCTAGGATATTCTAACACTGAGGCATGAGCGTTGTTTCAATTTAAAACACACATCCAGAGCTCCCAATGAAATCACTGATTCAGCAGAATTTTGACTTGCCACAATTTTACTAAGCTTTTGCCAATGCCAAAATGTCTTGATATGTTCAAGTCTATGACTTACTTTCTAAGAAAAAGTATTCTAGAAATAATTATTGTCTTCAAATCTATTTTGTCTGATAATGGCAGTCACTCAAGCCTGTCTTTTGGTTCTCGTTTGCATGGCTTTGATTTTTTTATCTTTTCACTTTCAACCTATTTGTATCTTTGAATCTAAAATATGTCTCTTGTAGCCAGGATATAGTTGGATTTTTAAATCCATTCTACTAACCTCTGCTTTTTAATTGAGTATTTAATCCATTTACATTTAATGCAATTACAGATTAGGTAGGATTTATATTCACCATTTTTCTTTTTTTTTTTTCTGTATGTCTTATGTCTTTGTCCTTTTATTCCTCCATTTCTGCCTTCTTTTGCAAAAAAAAAAAAAAACCTTTCAAATAGATATTAAAATTTTTTTTTAATGTTTATGTGTCTTAGATTGAGAGAGAGAGAGAGAGGGAGAGATGGAGCACAAGCAGGGGAGAGGCAGAGAGAGGGAAACACAGAATCCAAAGCAGGCTCCAGGCTCTGAGCTGTCCACACAGAGCCCGATGTGGGACTCCAACTCACAAACCGCAAGATCATGACCTGAGCCAAAGATGGACTCTTAACTGACTGAGCCACCCAGGTGCCCCTTGAATAGACATTTTAAATAGACATGGGTAAATAAATATTAAAATAGATATTTAAATATCTTTCCCCTATTGACTTTCTCAGTCTCTTCAAATCCTTCTCCACTTACTTTTTTCTTAGTAAATAAATCATAGACTTCAATATATCAAGAAACAAATACAAAAAAACAAAGAGACTTGCTTGGATTATGCAACTAATGACAACATTAGGACTAAAAAACAGATCTTCTGATTCTATCTAGTTTCAAAGTTCCCACTACCACTGTGCCATGTAAGTGGACTGAGTTCATCTGTGACAAGATCCCTCTAATGTCTTTTTTGCCAGTTTTGAATTTCTTATATTTTCTCCCTCTTGTTTCAGAGGAAGCATTGTTTCTCTAACTCTTTTTTTTTTCATGTTTATTTATTTATTTTTTTAAATAATTTATTCATTTTTTAGTTTACATCCAAGTTAGTTAACATATAGTGCAACAATGATTTCAGGAGTAGATTCCTTGATGCCCCTTACCCATTTAGCTCATCCCCCCTCCCATACCCCCTCCAGCAATCCTGTTTTCCATATTTAAGAATCCCTTATGTTTTGTACCCCTCTCTGCTTTTATATGATTTTTGCTTCCCTTCCCTTATGTTCATCTGTTTTGTATCTTAAAGTCTTCATATGAGTGAAGTCATATGATATTTGTCTCTGACTGACTTATTTCGCTTAGCATAATACCCTCTAGTTCCATCCACGTAGTTGCAAATGGCAAGATTTCATTCTTTTTAATTGCTGAGTAATACTCTGTTTTATATATATATATATGTGTGTGTGTGTGTGTGTGTGTGTGTGTGTGTGTGTATACCACATCTTCTTTATCCATTCATCCATTGATCGGCATTTGGGCTCTTTCCATACTTTGGTTATTGTTAATAGTGCTGCTATAAACATTGGGGTGCATGTGCCCCTTCGAAACTGCACACCTGTATCCCTTGGAAAAATACCTAGTAGTACAATTGCTGGGTCATAGGGTAGTTTTATTTTTAATTTTTTGAGGAACCTCCATACTATGTTCCAGAGTGGCTGCACCAGTTTGCATTCCCAACTATCTAACTCTTGAATTCAAATCTCTTAACACAGTGTTTCCACAAGTGCAGAGGCAGCACCATTAAAGGTATGGAAGATGGGTCACCTGGGTGGCTCAGTCGGTTGAGTGTCTGACTCTTGGTTTCGGCTCAGGTCGTGATCTCGTAGTTAATGAGTTAGAGACCCACGTCAGGCTCTGCACTAACAACGCAGAGCCTGTTTGGCATTCTCTATCTCTCCCTCTTTCTCTGTACCTCCAGCTCTCTCTCTGTCTCTCAAAATAAATAAATAAACTTTAAAAACTAAATAAAAATGTATGGAAGAGGATTTGAAGTGATATCCTGAATTAGTATTGAATAACAAATACACACTGAGAAAGCTGCTTTTATCCAAGGCTCTTTTGATCCTTCTGATGAGGAGAAAGTCTCATTTTTGTATTGGTGTTTAACACCTCTCTACCATTGCCCATTTTCCTTTTTAACTGAGGGAAGTCAACCTTTTTTTTTTTTTAATTTTCTTTTATGTTTTTATTTTATTTTTGAGAGAGAGACACAGTGTGAGCCGTGGAGAGGCAGAGAGAGAGGGAGACAGAATCTGAAGCAGGCTCCAGGCTCCAGGCTCCAAGCTGTCAGCACAGAACCCTACACAGGGCTCAAACTCACTGTGAGATCATGACCTGAGCTGAACTCAGGAGCCCAACCAACTGAGCCACCCAGGTGCCCCGAGAGCAGTCAACCTTAAGCCTGGAGCCTTGATACCCAGCTTCTAACTAGAATTTAATAGTATTATTTTATTTTTGTTGTGATGATTTTCATTTATGGCAATGATACTGATTTTCCATTTATAATTTTCTATTGAAGTAAAACTGTGATCCTGATTTAAAAGAAAATATTGAGTAGGGGCGCCTGGGTGGCTCAGTTGGTTGAGCGTCTGACTCTTGATTTCGGCTCAGGTCATGATCCCAGGGTCAAGCGATCGAGCTCTGCATCGGGCTCCGCACTGAGCGTAGAGCCTGCTTAAGATTCTCTCTCTCTCCCTCTGCTCCTCTCCCCTTCTTATGCATTCTCTCTCTCTAAAAAAAATAATAAAATAAAATAAAATAAAATAAAATAAAATAAAATAAAATATTGAGTAAATTGTATAAATGGTAGTATATGGATATGGAAAAATAATCCACTAAGGTGGTGCTTGAATGACCAGCTCTGGGAAAATACTGTGTTGGTGCAATCTATTATAACAGTTGTCTGTCATAACCTTCCTTTCTCCTGGGCCACAAAAGACAGTCAAGGGCTGGGATGATAAGCCTCCTGAACCTCCATTCCCCATTGCATTCCAGGTAACTCAAACTCTTCCTTAGTGCTATGTCATATTTGGCTTCCAAATTTCAGAATGTTGTTTCTAATGGTTCTGTCTCTGAACTGCTAGGGTCTGGACTTTTATTCCTCTCCACTTGCCTCACCCTTCAGGACTCTGCTCCATCCTGGTTGTCTGCTGCTTCCAAATTAAGAAAGATTTTTTTCCCTCCTCTGCAAGTGGTTATGGCTCTTTTGGTTAATCTTTGATGGGCTTGTGCAATCATATTTTGATTTTTCCAAAGGCATCTTTACACTGTCATCTTACCACTTCCTTTTCAAGTTGTTTGGGACAAATTTCCACAAGGAGCGGGGAAGAGGACACTTGAGTAATGCTACCCTCTATGATATGCAAAGTTTTCCTTCACACCAAGCCTCACCCAGCATCAGAGGATGATGTTCACCCACATCAGAGTGAGTTTCCTGCCTTCTTGGCATCTACCATTCTCTTCTTCTCTGGGATGGGATATTTCAGTACCTGACCATCAGTCTCCAGATGTAGCTTACCCAGGGGGTCTTGGGGATCCTCAGACAAATAGGGCTCCTGATGCCTGCCCTAATACCCCAAAGTTCCCAGTTGGATATGGCTTAGGTCCACAATGGAACACTAGGTAACTTTATAAAAGAATAATGAAAAGCATTGTTGCAAAAAAAAAAAAAAAATCAACCATTATTTCTAAGTGGCAATAATTATAAATTGAGTTCTGATGTTTAAAAACACAATTTCATTTCTGTAGTAAGCTTCAATGGAAACGAGCACAGTTTATATGTCCATATTAACTTGAAGCAAGTGAGAAAATGTATTTTGAATACCTACTTGGCTAATATACACTGGCTGCTAGCTACTAGCTACTAGCAAGGAATGTTAATTTACAAATATTTCAAATACTCTACCCCCTGGGGAAAGAAAATCAGTCCTTTAAGTTCTTTTAGTAGAAAGCTCCAGGTAACTAACTTTTAATTTTCTACACCATCTCTGATTTGATGTTCTGATCATATTACAGAGAGCAACTTAAACAAAGACCACATTTTTTACTGCCTTGTTTTCACAGCAGTTGATCCACACACCTATCTCTATGGTGACTTTTGTACTGTCCTCTCTGAGATTTAAGTCCACAATGAGACCATTAACCAGATGTGAGAGGTAAGAAGGATTATACACATGATTAGAGTAAATAGTAACCATGAATTCACTCACCCACAACTGTTGGCTTAAGCTTTACTTTGGGGATGGAGACTCTCATTAAATCTTGTTTTCAGTACAGCGAACTGTCACTTACATTGACCTATCATGGAAAAATAAGAAGTTCCTGAAATTATATTTTAAAAGACAATAGTATTTCAAAGTTTATAGCTAGCTATCGTCTCACATTTTCAGCAAATTTTACTGTGTACTGTGTGATGCATGGTAAAATGTATCATGACCCCTAAGGCATCTTCATATTTGTAATCTTCTGTGCATGTGAAAGACAGTGATATTTTGCTAGTATCTGGGCATAAAATGGTATTACATATAATAAAAATAAAAAGAGATAATAAAACTATTTAAGAGTGTGAGTTTTATGGGCTATGTGGTAGCGAGATGACAGAAGGAGGGGGAATACAGTATGTTCACAAATATTTATAATAAAAATTGAAGGGTCCTCAAGTACATCTATTCATTAATTTCTTGAGGGTTAAGGTCCCTGATCATTTCCACACATTCATTTTTACTTCCAGGGCCAAACATAATGCCAGATACATGGTAATAACTTAATATATATTTGTTACTTGACATTCTGGGAATAATGGAAATGAGACGACTAGCGGATGAAGGGGTCAGAGATAGAGGCTTATAGCAGAGACTGCTAATTGTTCCCCAGTATCCATTCTTCTTCCATAGCAATGGTTCCCTTGATTTCTAGTTGGACACAAATGCAAACCCCCTTTGCTGCTAGGTATACCATGTGACTAAGTTCTGGCCAATGGAATGTGAGCAAAAGTGATGTGTGTACTTTTCAGGTTACGTCCGTGAAAGGAATGGGCACGCCCTCCCTTTCCTCTTAGTTCCCCCAACCACTGCTATGGTATGCCAGGGTGGTAAGCCACACTGGACTAAGTTGAGAAGAGCAAAGCCCTTCCATGGAGCCTAAAATAGGAGTGTGGGCCCTGACAACTTTGTGGAGGAGAGCCGCTGTGCCAACAGGACTTTATGTGAGAAATAAACTGGTTCCGTTGAGGCCAATGGTTAGTTTGCGTCTCTATCACAGGGGTTAAATTTATATCCTAATACAATCAGGAAGGATTTATAGAGGCAATGCTTGCACTGAGTTTCAAAGATTGAGTAGGAGTTCACCAGGTGGACTCAAAAATTAAAGTAGCCATATTAAAACCCTCTGGGGAGGCTTATATTTGTTCCCAGTTCCATGCTAGAATCTGGAGGGTGGGACAAATTTGATCGTTTGTAGGTCCACTTCAGCAAAGTTTCTTTGCAAGCAACTCCTGGAAAGGAGGGATGCGGTTTTAAGTTGGCAAATACCTTTACCCAACTTGCCCTGGAAGAGTCCGTCTAATGTGATATCCATTGTTCTAAAAAGTATGAAAATAAAGTAGGCTCGTCTTTTCCCCCCTTTTCTTCAGTAGCTCTACACTCATCTGTTTTAATATTTCCTGCGCCTCTGCCCAACGCGCCAAGGCGGGTGCTGTCAGCGACACAGAATTCTTGCTTTCAAGAAGACCGACCTGGAAGTGTCGGGAAAGAGGGGGCCACTTGTGGTTTTGGGGAAGTCGAGGACCCTCGGGACGAAGCGATCCAACTGCTCAAAGGGTCTGGGGCTGGCGTCGCGGAACTCTGGAGGAAGAGCAAACTGGCCGGGTGAGAGGCGGACCCGGCCAAGTCCCGCGGGAACGGCCCTCGGCGGCGTCAGGCCACGCTCCAGGTTGCCACGGAGACGGGGTCGCGGCCGGCCGGCCGGCCGACCGCGAGAGGTGGGAGAGGCCGACCCTTGCCCGGCCTGAGCCGTGGGTCCACCCGCGCCCCGCTCCACCCAGCTCCGCCGCCGCGTCCGCGAAGGGCCACTGAGCGTGACCTGGGGAGGCCGGAAGGCGCGCTCTGCTTTCGGAACTGGAGCGAAGCGAGCGCCGGAGGTCGGGGCCCCCCACACCCCGAACACGGTTGGTGGGAAAGGCTGCATTTAACCCAGAACTGCCTTCCCGGGCCGCCGCCGGCGCCCCGCCGTCCCGGGCTCCCGAGGGTTCTGTTCAGACACCGGCCTTCGGTGCCCCAAGCGCAACGGCTGCCGTGTCTCAGTCCCCGAAGCCCGGGGAAACATCCGCCCTCCTGGGTAGGGGGCGCCCGTGGGGCCGCAGACGCGGCTCGTGGGGAGCGCTACCCCCAAAGGGGCCTAGGGAAAAGTCGCTTGGGAGAGGATTCCCGAAACACCTTCCCACCTCCCCTCTCTCTGAGTGTTGGGGACGTTTGGTTAGGTCTTGTACGGCCCCAAGCATGGGACGCTCGGATCCGCCAGTAGATGCCACCTCTTAGTCTTTCAGGCCACAAAGAAATGGGCCACCAAGTGGGTCCCGCAGGAATAGTGATTTACCGAGATAACCTTTTATTTTCACAGAGACGATACTTAAGGTACAGGGAAAAACCATTTCCTGGAACATCTGAGTTGTAATTCGATCTTGAGTTATCGACGACAGTCAAGGGGCAAACATGCTTCGTGCCACGAGCGAACTGGAGTTTTCGAACGAACAAAATACGGAGCAGATCTCCCAGCTCGCTTCCCTGGTGCTGTCAGGTGACACATCAACCGGCGAAAAAAACTCAACTGGTTTACCCGAAAAAACTGGCTATCCGGACTCCGTTTACATTATGGCAGCAAACATTTTTCAGGGTATTCGATTCGAAAAGTCGCCAGAGAAAGTCTTAATAAAGTATGGGAATGAACCCCTGCGGTCCTTGCCTGAGTCTGAGGATGAATCTTCTCAGCGTTCGTCCTATGAGCTGGCTTTCAGTGCTCTGAAGTGTGAGTAGTACCAGTCTCAACGATCGTCACTAAAATAAAATAATGAGAGAATTTGTGGAGCGCAGTCCCCTTCCCGCCCTCTGGTGCACACCAGGTTTTGCTTTCACATATTTGTGTAACTTTGGTCAGATGCATGTCAAGGAATTTGGAGAGTTCCAGTAAAACAAGCTCTTTCAGGCCAGAACTGTTTTTCACTGCAGATTCCCTGTGCCTAGGAGGGTGCCTGTCCTTAGATGGATGTAATGCACAGTCATTAAATTGAACAAGGAAACAATTCCATTAACCGGAAGAATAAGAGTCCACTGAAGGATCCAAGTACAGTTACCCCCAACACCACCTTGGGTTATTTCTTGGCATTTTCTATGTTTACCTCTTGTATATTAGTGTATGAACTTTCACAATTATAAAAACCAGTAAGAGAGGAACAGAGATGGAGTAAGAAGCCAAGGTACAATATATTAAAAATGAATATCAAAATCAAATCAACCCGGATTAAGATGATCCCATTCATAGCCAATAGCCTAAATTTTGAGAGCTTATACATTTATTCCTCCAAACTTCTGTAGAATTCCCTGTTCTAATTTGCCTCCAGGGTTTGAGATGCAGTGTTTCAGATTCGCTCAGTGGTGGTTAACTATCCACTTCTGTGTGTGGAGCTGACTCTAGGACAGAACCAAATACTGTTACTGTGAAAGCAAACGGTGGCAGGGGCTGGAGATCTTTGTTTTTGTACTAGCAATAAGCTTTAAAATAAGTTTAGAATCTTCTGATTCAGACACCACATTATCAATTGCTCGCCTGTCCCCTTTAAACTATAATGTTTATACTGGTTTGTAAAATGAGTGAATGTAGTTCCAAAAAGAAGTTCCAGAAATATTTGGAGTATTAACAGCATGGCTGAAATGATAAGCATATGGCTTCCTAAAGAGACACCTTGAAAGGGCAACACTAATTTGCATGCATTTCCTTAGTATTCGTACTTACTGGGCCTTCCACATTCTTGCACATAGGCACTTACCAGTTGCCCGTTCATTACTTAGACATGAATATATATTTTTGGTAGTCTGCAGATACAAGGCAGCTCAACCCTGAAGCCAGAAATTTGTCAACATAGAGAAAAATTTGATGTCAAAAGGCATCTCTTTAATTTCCATTTCTTTGTTTTCTCCTGCTTGTGGGTTTTTTTCTTTTTAAATGTTTTAACTATTTTTTCTTTTCCAGTGGAATCTTTCACATTATTTCATCCATTCCTTCTATCTGCTTTGAAAAAATGTAGTTTTAGGGACCAAAATGTTGCACTTTAGATAATGAGCCAAATGAACATTTTTACATTTTCTCCTTGTAACAATGAAAGGCAGACTGGGCATCTATGTTAATTAGTTGGTATTTAATGTTAATGCCAAAATTCTATTATAGACAATTTGTTTTCCTAATGGAATATTGAGCCTTAGATTTAGGAATCAATACTAAAAACCTGAAATTATTTTGTATACAATTAATGCATTGACTAGATGGTCATATGCTATAGTGCTATGTATACTTGATTATCTTTTTCTTCCTCTCAGTCCTTATTTCTGTTTTATGAAAGGGCTTTGTGACTATTTTATGTTTTTTAATGACCCAGAAAAATCCCATTATGATAAAGTATTGTCATAGACCTTTACAGACCTGCCTTTGCTCGAAATGTTTGTTTTTTTAAATTCTAATTCTAATCTAAGATGGCTTTGGTTGTTTACTTGGTACAAATATTTTTTTCTTCTTAAAATAATAATATATTGCTTAAATTATTATCTGAATAATTTCTGAATGTTCAAATAAAATCAAACCAGAATTTCTAAATGTATTAGATTTCCAAGATAATTAAGAGCCTGATAGTTTGCTTTAAGGTAGTGGGGGCTCTGTGCATTTCCCTGGTAGCTTCTGTATAATCAGTGTTCTACCAGTACTTTCACATGATATTTTATAAACTCATATTTGGCTTGGACCTTATAGGTTCAGAAAAGAAAACTCAGGATTTCTTCCCTGCAGTTTTTTTATAGGGGCAGTAAAGCTAAAAATGTTAATGTATAAACTAAAGAGAGCTTGGGTAAAGATCCCTTTTATTGGTGAAGTTGTGAATAGGTGGTGTGTGTGTGTAGAAGTATAAGGAGAAGGAAAAATGACAGAAAATTCCTTCATTATATAAATGTTAAGTATACTCCTTTGGCTGTGTTTTCAGTATTTCGGTTTTATTGTTTACTCTTTTGTTGATGTCCTTTGTGTATAAGCTCTTTCAAAGGAGAGAATGTATTTATATATGATTAACCTTTTGAAGGTTTAAAGGGCTCAGTATGTTTTTTTGAGGTGAAGACAACCACGATTCCTGCTTTACTAAATAGCCCCAAAGTTAATTTTCTGTTAAAGAAGGTAATGAAGAGTAGCCGATTCCTTTTAAGTTTTATTTCTATCAAAGAAATAGAGTACTAGCAGCTAATTTGTTTTTTCAAAGAATCTCTGGATGTTTCAAGAATTCTAAATATTGAAAAAAAGAAAAGAAACTCTGGAAAATGATTTCTTAAGAAATAAACTAATGAACCACAAATGAAGAAAACAGAAAACTTGAAGAAAAAGATGTCCCTGAAATTGTTGGTATTATTCCTGGCTTAATTTGTTCTCCAACCTAAGTATATATAGTAGTTGGTGAACTTTCAGTCTCAGGAACTAACTGCGGCATTAGCCTGGCCATTTCAGAATCTTCTGTTAGTGAAAAACCTAGTAAATGCTTAATGTATGGTTTTATTATGACTTTGGTAATTAGTAATTGTAGGTGGGGTACGCAAGACCACCATCAGGGTCGGTGATTCACTGGAAGGACTTACAGAACTTATCACATCCGTTATGCTCATAGTTATAGTTTATTATAGTGAAAGGTTACTTAAAGTCAACACCAGAAAAAAGTGCATTGGACAGAGTCCAGGAGAGACCTGGTGCAAGTTTTCTACTGTTCTTTCCCAGAGGAGTCTGTGGACAATGCTTAATTCTCTTAGCAACGGTAGGACAACAGGAATGAAGTATTGTAGTATGTGAATGTAGTACTGAAGTATAGGAAAGCTCACCCAAGCCTTGCTGTCCAGGGTTTTTATTGGTGTCAGTCATGTAGACAAAGAGTGACCTTGTGGCTGACCTTAGTCTCTAGCTCTTCCAGAGGTCAAGCTGACACCATGTTGCCCACCAACACCCGGTGTAAACACAGACACTGTCATCAGGCAAGCTATTCCAAAGGTTTATAGAAGTTATCTCCCCAGAGTGCCAAACCTTTCTTTGGAGTGTTCAGGGTTTGGCCATCCAGTCCTGCTTTGATTTTTTTAAAGTTTATTTATTTATTTTGAGAGAGAGAGGGAGAGAGAATGAGCGTGACTAGGGAAGGGGCAGAGAGGGAGGGAGAGCGAATCCCAAGCAGGCTCCGTGCTGACAGCTCAGAGCCTGATGAGGGCTAGATCTCATGAGATCCTGACCTAAGCTGAAATCAAGCTTAAGCAACTGAGCCACCCAGGTGCCCCATGCTGAGTTAATTCTTGATTGTATAGTGATTCATTAGAAAAATAATCTAGATCAATAACCTCTTAAGCTCTGGTTGTCATGTAAGAGGTAAATGCAATTTTCTTGAATGAAAATAATAATAATACCTTATATTTACATAGCTCTTTGTAATTGACAAAACAAAATATCATTTGCTACACCAGTTCTTTGAGACACAAGATTCTCATTTTGCAAATGAAAAAAATTGAGGGAAACTCAAGAAGAGATTAAATGATATAGTAAGGAACCAAGCAGGAAGAAGGTTAAAAAGAGGAAGTATTTTATCTGATTGGAAAGGGTGGTAGAACAAGATACCCCATCCCTAATCCTAGTTTTTTATGGTTCCATGTTGTGGTTGTTTTCTTTTCAATTTTTATTTAAGTTCTAACTAGTTAACATATATGGTACAGTTGGTTTCAGGTATAGAATTTAGTGATTCATCACTTACATATAACACCTAGTGCTCATCACAAGTGCCCACCTTAATACCCATAACCCATTTAGCCCATCCCTTCACCCACCTTCCCTCCAGCAACCCTCAGTTTGTTCTCTATAGTTAAGAATCTGTTTTAGGGTTTGCTTCTCTCTCTTTTTTGTTTTCTATGTTCATCTGTTTTGTTTCTTAAATTTCACATATGAGTGAAATCATGTGGTATTTGTCTTTCTCTGACTGACTTATATTTTGCTTAGCATAATACCCTGTAGCTCCATTCATGTCATTGCAAATGGCAAGATTTAATTCTTTTTTATGGCTGAATAATATTCCATTGCATATACATATATACACATGTATATGCATATATGCATCTATTTGCATATTCAAATATATATGTATATATATATATGTATACACACACACAAATATATATATATCACTTCTTCTTTATCCATTCATCAGTCAATGGACGTTTGGATTCTTTCCATAGTTTGGCTATTTTGATAATGCTGCTATAAACATGAGGGTACACGTACCCCTTAAAATCTGTATTCTTGTATTCTTTGGGTAAATACCTAGTAGTACAATTGCTGGATCCTGGGGTAGCTCTATTTTTAACTTTCTAAGGAACCTCCATACTGTTGTCCAGAGTAGCTGCACCAGTTTGCATTAGCACCAGCAGTGCAGGAGGGTTCCCCTTTGTCCGCATCCTTGCCAACATCTGTTGTTTCCTGTGTTGTTAATTTTAGCCATTTTGACAGGTGTGAGGTGGTATCTCATCATGGCTTTGATTTGTAATTCCCTGATGTTGAGTGATGTCAAACATCTTTTCGTGTGTCTGGTAGCCATCTGGATGTCTTCCTTGGAAAAAATGTCTATTCATATCTTCTGCCCATTTCTTTTTTAAATTTTTTTTTTTTCAACATTTTTTTTTTATTTATTTTTGGGACAGAGAGAGACAGAGCATGAACGGGGGAGGGGCAGAGAGAGAGGGAGACACAGAATCGGAAACAGGCTCCAGGCTCCGAGCCATCAGCCCAGAGCCTGATGCGGGGCTCGAACTCACGGACCGCGAGATCGTGACCTGGCTGAAGTCGGACGCTTAACCGACTGCGCCACCCAGGCGCCCCTCTTCTGCCCATTTCTTAACTGGAGTATTTATTTTTGAGGTGTTGAGCTTGATAAATTCTTTATAGATTTTGCGTACTAATCCTTTATCAGATATGTCATTTGTCAATATCTTCTCCCATTCCATAGGCTGCCTTTTAGTTTTGTTGATTGTTTCCTTTGCTGTGCAGAAGCTTTTTTATCTTGATGAAGTACCAAAGTTTGTTTTTGCTTTTGTTTCCCTTGCTTCCAGTGATATATCTAATAAGAAGCCAGTAAGGCTGAGGTCAATGAGGTTATTGCCTGTATTCTCTAGGATTTTGATGGTTTCACGTCTCACATTTAGGTGTTTCATCCATTTTGAATTTATTTTTGTGTATGGTAGAGAAAGTGGCCTGGTTTCTTTTGCATGTTGCTGTCCAGTTTTCCCAACGCCATTTACTGAAGAGATTTTTTTCCATTGGATATTCTTTCCTGCTTTGTCAAAGATTAGTTGACCATATAGTTGTGAGTCCATTTCTGGGTTTTCTATTCTGTTCCATTGATCTATGTACCTGTTTTTGTGCCAGTACCATACTGTTTTAATGACTACTGTCTTGTGACTTTGTCATATAGCTTGAAGTCTAGAATTGTGCTGCCTCCAGCTTTGCTTTGCTTTTTCAGATTGCTTTGCTATTCAGGGTCTTTTGGGGTTCCCAACAAATTTTAGGATTTTTTTGTTCTAGCTCTGTGAAAACTGCTGGTGCTATTTTGATAGGGATTGCATTAAATGTGTAGATTGCTTTGGGTAGTTATAGGCTTTTTAACAATATTTGTTCTTCCAATCCATGAGCATGGAATGTTTTTCCATTTCTTTGTGTCATTTTCAATTTCTTTCATAAATATTCTATATAGTGTACAAAGTACAGATCTTTTACCTCTTTGGTTAGGTTTATTCCTAGGTATCTTATGGTTTCTGATGCAATTATGAATGGGATCAATTCATTGATTTCTCTTTCTGCTGCTTCATTATTGGCGTATAGAAATGCAACAGATTTCTGTACATTGATTTTATATCCTGCAACTTTGCTGAATTCACGTATAAGTTCTAGCAATATTTTGGTGGAGTCTTTTGGGTTTTCTACATAGAATGTCATGTCATCTCCAAATAGTGAAAGTTTGACTACTTCCTTACCAATTTGGATGCCTTTTATTTCTTTTTGTTCTCTGATTGCTGAGGGTAGGACTTCTAGTACTATGTTAAATAACAACGGTGAGGGTGGACATCCCTGTCTTGTTCCTGACCATAGAGGGAAAGCTCTCAGTTTTTCCCCATTGAGGTTGATACTAGCTGTGAGTCTTCCATATATATTTTATTTTCATTACATAATGATTTTGTATTTGGTGATACCAGCTTCCTTTCCCTGGCATTTACTTCTCTGAAATATTCTTCCAAAATGTTAGTGGCTAGTCTTACTAGTTTTGCCAAAAAAAGATTTAAATAATTTTATTGTTTCCCTCATTCTACACACACATAAACAGCATCTATCTATATTGTATAATTATAGGAGGGCCTTGATATTCTTTTATTTTTTTTTATTTTTAGAGAGACAGAGCATGAGCAGGGGAGAGGCAGAGAGAGAGAGAGAGAGAGAGAGAGAGAGAGAGCAGGCCCCAGGCTGCAAGCTGTCAGCACAGAGCCCAACGCGGGGCTCAAACCGTGAGATCATGACCTGAGCCGAAATCAAGAGTCTGACACTTAACTGACTGAGCCACCCAGGGGCCCCAAGGCCTTGACATGCTTGAAGTGAAGATTCTAGAGGCCTCTCACATGAAGGAAACTCTATGAAAACATAATAAAAATAGAGAGGAAGAACCTAGAGGAGAGTCAAAAGAAGGGACATCTTACACCTTTCTTCCAGAATGGGAAGAATGACAAGATGGGCTCTGTGGATTTTGGGGGTCTAATAAGTAGCACTCCTCCTTTACACTTGAATTTGGTCCCACTGAGAGAGGAAAAAAATATAGATGTTTGGGGACATAGTTTTAGATCTCTAGCCAAGTGGCTTGCAAATCCTTTACTATTGAGTCAGAGACTTCTCATCTAATCTATGACACAGCTGAAGAAGTGTAGACCTTTCTATTGCACTTCCTGCTGACACATGGCAGAAAATCTTTCCCTAGGGAAGGCCCTTCCTTATTGAAAACATGAAGAATGGAGGTTAAGAGTTCTCTTCAACAGACTGAAGAGAATAGGCTTTAATCAGTGGGGGACAAGGAATAGTTCAAGTTAGTGTGCTGAACTAGATAGGATAGGCAAGGTTTACAGTCTTCAAGTAAATCCTGGTAACTCAAATTAGTCATTAACAATGTGTTTTGTATAGCCATTCTGGTTTGTTATAAGAGGAAGATGAAGAAAGGCAGGCTAATGTTTTGGTAATGAGCCTGCACTTTGGTGCCAGACTGGGACCAAATCCCTGGGTTTGAATCCCTGATTTGCTACTTGCTGTGTGACTGTGACATCCTACTTACCCATTCTTTGTCTCATTTCTTAATCTATAAAACAGGGATAATGATGACACCTAATTCATAGGGTTGTTATGAGAGTTAATTGAATACCAAATGGAGCACTTAGAGCAAGGTGTAGCACATAGAAAGCACTATCTAAAATATACAGTTACCACTAATGTTGATATTACTATATGCGAATGTTACGTAAATTGTAGATATACAAAAGTAATGCATTCTGCACCATATCAAAGGCAGCCCAACGATGTTATCAGTTTTGACAAGACCCCCCCAAAGGATAAATGCAATGTTGGCAAAATCATCATTATTTTTTACATTCTGCCTCTCCTATTTCTTAGGAGCTAAGCGTCTCCATTGCTCAAAATTCTATAGCCTGTTGAGGTCTGTAGTCTCAGAACCCCTTTATTCTTATGATGACCAGATTTTCTGTGACAAAAATGTGGACCCGTGCTGAGAATCTCTGAAGTGGTTAGGAACTGGTTTGCTAGTACTTTAGGGTGCAAATGAAACCTTATTTTCCTTATAAGTGAAATGGGGATATTGCCTTGTATAATACAGCCATAATTGGTGGCTCAAATATGGATTAGGACTCCCAAAGGATTTCCTATGAAAATTGGAGTCTATGCTCCCATTAGTCACTTCTTTTTTAGTTTTCCCATCCCCTAAATAAAAACTGAAATTCAGAAGTGTAGTGTGCCTATATAGTAGGTTTTCCATGAATGTTGAATGAATTGAAGCTAGCTAGCCTAGCTTTCTGCTCAACTGATTAAAACATTTATGGGGCACCTGGGTGGCTCAGTCGGATGAGCGTTCGACTTTGGTTCAGGTCATGAACTCACAGTTTGTGAGTTTGAGCCCCGCGTTGGGCTCTATGCTGACAGCTTGGAGCCTGCGGCCTGCTTTGGATTCTGTGTCTCCCTCTCTGCCCCTCCCCTACTCACGCTCTGCCTCTCTCTCTCTCTCAAAAGTAAATAAACATTAAAAATTTAGAGAAAAATTGTTACATGGTCCATATATAGTTTTAAGTAGTCGTAACAAAAGGAACACTCATGCACACTGTGGAGGTTTTTCAATATGTCTACTTGTTTCCCTTTAGTACCTTTGCGGTTATCTCTCGGCCTGAATGTCTCTTCTCCCAGATCTTTCCATGGCTAACTCTTTGTCATTTGGGTCTTAGATTAAATGTCATCAGTGTCTTCCCTAGTGAGTCCTACCAAATATTTCAGTAAGAAATAAGACCAATCTAACACAAACTCTTTGAAAGAGGAAGAGGGAACACTTCCCACCTGCTTTACAAGGCCAACATAACCTGGGTACCGACATTGACAAGGACATTATAAGAAAAGAAATGATAGACCAATATCCCTCATAAACATAAACATAGAATAAAACTAAATAAAATTTTAGCAAATTGAATCCAGCAACATATAAAAAGGATGCAATATTTAAAATAGATCCTCTTAAATGTTTCTCAAAAGACGTAAATTAAAGGTTGGAATTCCTTTATTACTACTTTAGGTATTCAGATAATGCTCCTTTGACTAGGATATCACGTGACGCCTGGGTCCTAAGGGTCCTGGATTCATAAATACGACAAATATTCATCATGTCATTATAATTTGGGTCTTTGTCAAGAATTGAGATATATTTTAATTATGAAAGTAAAAGTAGTTGGTGACACTGTATAAAGTGTATTTTTTTAATGTTTATTTATTTTGAGGGAGAGAGCGCCTGCGTGCATGTGCATGCACGTGAGTGAGGGAGGGGTGGAGAGAGAGGAAGAGAGAGAATCCCAAGCAGGCTCTGTGCTGTCAGATGTGGGGCTTGATCTCACAAACTGTGAGATCATGACCTGAACCAAAACCAAGAGTCAGATGCTTCACCGACCAAGCTACCCAGGTGCCCCTAAAGTGTATTTTGATTCCAAAGCTTTCATTTTCAGTTTTGGTATTCTCAGTAACAGACATTTTCCTTGTCTTGCAGTTCAAGATATTTTGGAAGCTATATTAATAGACAGCTGTATCTTCCCAAGTACCACAATAGTAAGTAGACAACTTTTATATAATTAGCTGTCTCATGATTGTTATTTAGAAAGTATTAAAAAGCCTTTAGATTTAAATCCAACTAGTTTGTTTATTGCTGAGACCTTCAGAACACATCCTGAACTCTCTCCTACTTCTTTTTTTTTTTTTTAATTTTTTAACGTTTATTTATTTTTGAGACAGAGAGAGACATAGCATGAACGGGGGAGGGGCAGAGAGAGAGGGAGACACAGAATCGGAAGCAGGCTCCAGGCTCCAGGCTCTGAGCCATCAGCCCAGAGCCTGACGCGGGGCTCGAACTCACAGACCGCGAGATCGTGACCTGAGCTGAAGTCAGACGTTTAACCGACTGAGCCACCCAGGCGCCCCACTCTCTCCTACTTCTAATACTGATTGTAGTCCTTTCATTGTGATGAACATACCAAATATTGTCTCTTTAAAATGGTTTATTTTTTTATTGTTTTTTTTTCTATTTGCAAGTTCTCTACCAATACAACCAGGCTATGTAAAAATAGTCATATTTCTGTTCTCTCATGAAAACATAGTGGAATGGAAAATATTACTATAGATGTTGTTTGTATACTTTTCTTTATGTGTGTTTCCCCCTGGTAGCCAGATCATTTGAGCAGTCTTATTATTGTGATGCTGTATGATTTTCAAGATAGAAAATTTGAAGCTCGTTTCCTTTCTGATAATGAAGAACCCATAGCAGAAGTTCAAGAAGTAGAGAACCTTCTTAACAGGTAATTGTAAAAGTGCAAAGGATGTTTTCTATGAAATAATTATTAGTATTTTCATTGGTATACGGTATGATGTGTAGATAAGTTTCAGAAATTTATGGAGAAAATATATAAAAGTTCATGTGTCTTGAGTTCCTTTACAAACAGCCTTGAACAGGTTAAACATTCTGTTTAAAATCAAGTTGTTTTTGAAAGCTTGAACTGTAAGATCCAACTTGTAAGTATTTGGAAAATCATGAAAAATTCCTAGTAATGTTTTAGCACATACATAAATTAAACTTCATTTGAAACACCTATTATTTATTTACTTACCTTTGTTTACAGCTCTTTAAAAAAAAATCTAACGTGTATCAAATGAGAAAATTCCACTACTTGGGCAAATTAAAAAAAAAAAAAAAGCTTCAACATAGTTAAGAAAAACAAACAAGTTTTAAATTTAAATTTGTTTTCTTTTTAGCCTAAACATTGGCAGAAACCTACCATGGGGATAAAAATAGTACCTACCTAAAAAGGTCGTTCGGAAAATTAATTAAACAAATGCATGCAAAATGCTTAGCTTAGAGCCACACACAGGGTAGATGGTCAATAAATGTTAAGTGCTACTGTGGTTAGGGCTTTTGTTATCATGTTGTTGAACCTTAATGGAAAGCAGAATATAGCAACAACAACAATCTTGTAGGAAGATTTTTACCTAGTAAATAATCTGAAACAGTTATCAGTAGGATATCTGATTTTATATTGTTATGGGAAATCCAAGCAGTTTCATTTAAATTATTGAAGGCTGAGACCAGAGGATTAAGAACGGTGTAATAATAATAGCTTACATTTACTGAGCACTTAATATGTGTCAATCACTGTTGTAAGGAGCTCTTGTTAATAACAACACACGAGGAGGATACTGTTAGCAACCTGTATTTTGACACATGGAAAAACTGAGGCATAGACAGGTTACAGGAACCTACCTATTGCTATAGATCGGAGAAGGGAGTAGCCAGATTCAAATTCAGGAAGGTGGATTCCAGAGTCCAAGTGTTAACGATTTATATGCTACTACTCCTTCCACTTAGGATAGTGAGGTTTGGTTGATGTACTCTGGAAGATTAAAGATAAGACACAGTCATATCTCATGTCAGATGTAGCCATAAGAAATTTTAAGACAGCAAACAGCAAGAGCATTCAGAGGTACATGCCCTCTGTGTTAGATAAGTAAGATCTCACCCCTGTTTACTGTGTGGGTTTTTGGGTAACCACCTCACTGCCCATCCCACTAGTGGGTAACCTGCCTCCAACCACAGGTGTCCGAGATGGGTACAAGTACATCAGAGAAAAATTGGTGGGGCAATATGCCATGGGACAGGCTCAAAGTTTCAGGTTTGCTGAGCTTCTCTCAGTTTCTGTTTGACTTAGCAGGACTCGGGAGACATTGATGGAAGCCCCATCTTAGTCTCGGTGAGCCTAATGAGAGCTGAGTTTAGCCTGGGTCAGCCAGGAAAGCCATAGGGCTCTAACCAAGTAAGAAAGACCAGACTATGCTTTCAGCAGCTGCAGACTTTTAGCTGAATGCTGGCAAGACAGGTATGAATAGGACAAGCAAAGACCGTGACTCAGGAGGCCAGAGGAACCAGAAGATCCTACTGTCTAAGGATTCCTGATTCCCCAGACTTTTCCCTTTCCCCATCATACCATGCTACTCCTGCCTTGACACATACCGGTTACATTCTTGTCAGTGCAATAGTGTTTCCCCTTACACAAACCAATAAAGGCTTATATAATGCAAATCTTACTCACAAATTGATCGGTTTACCAAATTAACCAATTCATAGTATATTTAATTCATAATATGCTATAGGAGAAATGCATGTATAGTGATTGAATTGCAGAGAATAGTAGAGCAGTATACATGTATAAAGATACCACCAGAGTGTTTTAATCAAGAGTCTCAGCTTTCAAGTAACAGAAGCCATCTTCAGTTAGTTTGAGCAAAAATGATAAAGATACTGGGATGTATCATATAAGTCAAAGACTCAGAAAGAGAATGAAATCAGGAATTGGAAAGATTAGGACTTTCTTTATCTCTGCTTTTTAATCTTTTTATTATTGTTACTTTTTAATTTACATCCAAGTTAGTTAGCATATAGTGCAACAATGATTTCAGGAGTAGATTCCTTGATGTCCCTTACCCCTTTAGCCCATCCCCCCTTCCACAACCCCTCCAGTAACCCTCTGTTTGTTCTCCATATTTAAGAGTCTCTTATGTTTTGTCCCCCTCCCTGTTTTTATATTATTTTTGTCTTCCTTCCTTTATGTTCATCTGTTTTGTTTCTTAAATTCCACATAGGAGTGAAGTCACATGATATTTGTCTTTCTCTGACTAATTTCGCTTAGCATAATACCCTCTAGTTCCATCCAGGTAGTTGCAAATGGAAAGATTTCATTCTTTTTGATTGCCGAGTAATACTCCATTGTGTGTGTGTGTGTGTGTGTGTGTGTGTGTGTGTGTGTGCATATACACAATATATATATACCACGTCTTCTTTATCCGTTCATCCATCGATGGACATTTGGACTCTTTCCATACTTTGGCTATTGTTGATAGTGATGTTATAAACATGGGGGTGCATGTGTCCCTTTGAAACAGCATACTTGTATCCCTTGGATAAATACCTAATAGTGCAATTGCTGGGTCGTAGGGTAGTTCTGTTTTTAGTTTTTTGAGGAACCTCCATACTGTTTTCCAGAGTGGCTGCACCAGTTTGTATTCCCATCAGCAGTGCAAAAGAGATCCTCTTTCTCTGCATACTCGCCAACATTTGTCCTTGCCTGAGTTGTTAATGTTAGCCATTCTGACAGGGTGAGTTGGTGTCTCCTTGTGGTTTTGATTTGTATTTCCCTGATGATGAGTGATGTTGAGCATTTTTTCATGTGTCGGTTGGCCATCTGGATGTCTTCGTTGGAGAAGTGTCTATTCATGTCTTTTGCTTATTTCATCACTGGATTATTTGTTTTTTGGGTGTGGTGTTTGTTCTTTATAGATTTTGGATACTAACCCTTTATCTGATATGTTATTTGCAAATATCTTCTCCCATTCTGTCGGTTGCCTTTTAGTTTTGCTGATTGTTTCCTTCTCTGTGCAGAAGTTTTTTATCTTGATGAGGTTCCAATAGTTCATTTTTGCTTTTGTTTCCCTTGCCTCTGGAGACATGTTGAGTAAGAAGTTGCTGCGGCCAAGGTCAAAGAGGTTTTTGCCTGCTTTCTCCTTGAGGATTTTGATGGTTTCCTGTCTTACCTTTAGGTCTTTCATCCATTTTGAGTTTATTTTTGTGTATGGTGTAAGAAAGTGGTCCAGGTTCATTTTTCTGCGTGTTGCTGTCCAGTTTTCCCAGCACCACTTGCTGAAGAGACTGTCTTTATTCCATTGGATATTCTTTCCTGCTTTGTCAAAGACTGGTTGGCCATACATTTGTAGGTCCATTTCTGGGTTTCTATTCTGTTCCGTTGATTTGAGTGTCTGTTTTTGTGCCAGTAGCAGAATGTCTTGATGAGTACAGCTTTGTAATACAGCTTGAAGTCCTTTTAATCTTTTTATCTCTGCTTCTCTCTTAGTATCTGCTTCATTCTCTTTTTCTCTTCCTATCTGCCTCTGTGCTTCTCTAGTCTACATGGAAAAAGCCCTACTCTTGCACCCCAGTTCCTGAGCTTACATGTTACAGCTGTCTTGTAGTATCTTCATGTAGACTAACTTATTTTATCATCTCCATACACCAATTCTAAATTCTAGCTCCCCCAGGAATTTGATTGGCTCCATGTGGTTCAGGTGCCTTCCTTTGAGCCAATCCCCCGTAGCCAATAGAGTGGGATTCTGAACTCAGACAGGACATTGACCTGTAGCTCAACCTCTGTAGATCTTCTGGGGTTTAGGGCTGGGTGCTGTTTTCCCCAGGGAAGTAGAATCATTGTCAGCTTAAAATGTACCTTACTAAGTTTCTACTGAGGGGATAAAAACTAATTTTAGGAGGTGAGAGAGGAAGTAATTATTTAGCAAGAAACTGAATAAGAATGATTTCTTTCTTATGAAAATTCTGCTTGATCTTTGTTGTTAAATCTCTACCAGAGATCCTTGTGTTTTATATTCTATGTACCAACTTGTATCTTTTCCTTCATTTATTCATGGCTTTGGAGATATAATCCAAGATGACACGTATTATCATTTTTGACATATGCAAAGTCCTTATGAACTCCTTCCTTGTATAAAATCAATTATGTTTTTAATACTATGTGCACGGGTTAAATAAAAAGATACCACAACCTCTTCCTTTCTTATTTCCCATGCCCTCACACTAGCCCAAAAATCTTCCTGCCAAATAATTTGTTGGACTTTTGTGAGGCAGAATTGGAGAATGAGCAGTGAAAGACTAGAGAGGCAGCAGCAGGGGAAAGAGTTAGTAGTCTATCCTCCCAAACCACCCAAAACTACTCATCCTGAAATCTTCCACATTACATTCAGGTGCCAACATCTGCCTAGACACATCCTTGATTCTTCTTTCCTCCCCATCCCTGTGCCCATACCATACCTAATGCTGTAACTCCATTTGGAAAACATGCTTCATGATCTACTTCTTTCCTTTTCCACGACTACATTGCAATTTTCCAAGCCACCAGCTTACTACACTAGCTTCATCATTGATTTCCCTGCCTATAACTCATTCCTTCCCGCAATCTGTTCTCCATGGCAGGTAGAGTGATATTTTTTAAATATAAATTATTTGGTCATGAGAGAGTATCTTGGGTTAGACTTACTGTAAACAACTAGAAAACTGGACAAAATATATGAGGCAAAGATTTTGGCCATTAGACAAGAAGCAGCACAGAAACTTTATCCCTGAGAAAATGAGACCAAATGAGGTAAGCATTAGAACAGTCCTGGCTTTATGCCTCAAGGTACTTTCCAACTGAAGTACAGGAAGGGAGATCCCAAGAGGAAAACGGTAGTCTCACTAGGAAAACAGAGATCAGAATTTTGGAAGGTTGGATGATCATTTGTCTTTCCTTCTTTATTCTATTAAAGTGGTAAGGTAATTTATATTGAATGATTTGTGAATGTTAAAACCAATCAGGCACTTAGGGGATAAATTACATTTGCTCAGATATATCCCTTTTCTTGTCTTCCCCAATTCTTTCATTCCCAGTTTCTCATTTGCCAAAATACTCCCTGAATACTTGTTCATGGGTTTGTTTAAAAAAAATTTTTTTTTAAGTTTTTAAAAATTTACTTAAGCAATCTCTACACCCCATGTGGGACCTGAATTCACAACCCTGAGATCAAGAGTTGCATGCTCTTCTGACTGAGCCAGCCAGGCACCCCTGTTCATGGGTTTTTATATCTCATATTCTTTCCACACCTTCTTTGCAAATTCTTAGGCTATTTCACTTAATTAGTGAATATTCTGAAACAGTTGTCAGTATGATGTCTGATTTTATATTCATAGGGGAAATTCAGGCAATTGACTGAATTATTTTTGGCATTAAGAAAATATTCAATTAATATTTAAAGGGAAACAGATAAACACAATACACAAAAATAAATTTGGAATGGATTAAAGACTTGAATGTAAGAACAGAAACCATAAAACTCCTAGAATAAAACATAGGCGGTAAGCTCTTTGGCTTATCAGCAATATTTGTTTGGACCAGTCTTCTCAGGCAAGGGTAACAAAAACTAAAGCAAATAAACAAAAGCCAAAGTAAATAAAAGCTTTTTCACAGAGAAAGAAATCATCAATAAAAAGGCAAGCTACTAAATGGGAGAAGATATTTGCAAATCACACATCCAATAAGAGGTTAATGTCAAAAATATATAAAGAACTTACACAACTTAATATAAAAAAAATACAACTGATTTAAAAAAGTGGAAAGGGCTTGAACAGACATTTTTCCGAAAGAAGGCAAACAGATGGCCAACAGGCACATGAAAAGATGTTCAACAGCCTACTCATCAGAGAAATGTAATTCAAAACCATCATGAGATGCCTGACACCTGTCAGATTGGGAATTATCAAAAAGACAAAAAATAACAAGTGTTGGCAAGGATGTGGAGAAAAGGGAATCCTTATATGCTCTTGGTGGGAATGTAAATTAGTGCAGCCACTATGTAAAACACTGTGAAGGGTCCTCAAAAAATAAAAATAGAACTACTATATGATCCAGCAATTCCAATTCTGGATCTTTACCCAAAGAAAATGAAAACACCAATTCAAAGAGACGTGCTCCCTTGTATTCATGGCAGCATTATTTACAGTAGCCAAGATATGGAAGTAATAGATGAATGAAGATGTAAGATATATATATATATATATATATATATATATATATCTTACACACACATATATAATGTGAGCTCAGCCATATATATTATATATATATATATATATATATATATATATATATATATATAGATAAAGTCATCCATAAAAAAGAATGAAGTCTTGGGGCACCTGGGTGGCTCAGTTGAACCACCCAGATGAATGAAGTCCAACTTGATTTTGGCTCAGGTCATGATCCCAGGGTCATGGGATAGAGCCCCACGTAGGGCTCCACACTGAGCATGGAGCCTGCCTAAGATTCTCTTTTTCTCCCTCTGCCCCTCTCCCCTGCTTGCGTGCACTCTCTTTCTCAAATAAGTTAAAAAAAAGAATGAAGTATTGCCATTTGCAACTACATGAATGGACCTAGAGGGTATTATGCTAAGTGAAATAAATAAAAGACAAATACCATATGATTTCACTTATATGTGGAATCTAAAATTTAAAACAAGTGAACACACAAACAAAAAACAAAAATAGACTTATAGATACAGAAAACAAAATATCGGTTACCAGAGGAGGGATTGGGGTGACCAAAATGGGTGAAGGGGATTAAGAAATATAAACTTCCAGTTATAAAATAAATAAGTCACGGGGATATAATATATAGCATAGGGAATATAGTCAATAATATTCTAATAACTTTGGTGACAGATAACTAGACTTAACATGGGGATCATTTCATAATGTCAAATGATATATACCTGAAACTAATAGGATATTGTATGTCATGTATACATCAATTAAAAAATAATAAGTAAAGAAATTGAAGGAAAATGGTGTATTAGGATTCTGTTCTGCCAACTGATAGATAGTACCCCAACTCAAACAAGATTTGGCAAAATAAAGAATTTATTATAAGGTATTTCATGAAGGATTGAACATTGAAATGGCAGAAAGGGCAGTGATGTGGCTATGCTTCTACTCAGTCCTGTGACTTAAATATCATCAGGATCCTCTTTGACTGTAGTCACTGCTCTGTGTGCTTTGGCTTCATTCTTTTCTCTTTCTTTGTTCCTGGATTGGGAAACTTGGCTGCTGACAACTCAGGAGCTTTACATCTTACAGCACCAAACACTAGAAAGACTGGCTTGATTCTCTCTTGCTACATCCAAAAATTGCTTGACCCTGCCTTGAGTCAAGGGCCCACCCTCTGCCAATCAGCTGTGGCCAAGGAGACTGAGTCACTTAGGGACACCTTCCAAGAAAATTGTATGACTAGAAGGAGGAAAGGAACATTTTCAGGAGAGGGGGATTTCTATTCCCAGAAGGAAAGCAGCAGCCCTTAGAGTGCAAACCAGTAGGTTTCTACTATAAAAGGAAACATTGATATGCTAAATGTGTCTGCTAAGGGCAAGAACTTCCCATTAACTAGGTATAATCATAGCCCCACCGTGATCAGCTGCTAGTCAGAATAACATTCCCTGACTTAGGAAAAGCAACACAAAAACATATAGGAAATATGCCTTTTCTCACCTGTGTGGTTGTGACAGAGACATGATATTCCTAAAATATAGGCTTTTCATTGTTACTTTATTCTTAGCAAATTGCATTTCTCCACTACATCATGAATCATCACTGACTTATTCAAAATAACCCACATGGTTTCTTATGAAAAATAAGAGAATAAAACCTATTATAAGCAAGTGATTTGGATATTTTCTTTTGTATTTATGTATTATCTAAATATATTAGAACATATTTCTGTTTACCTTCTATCCATTTTTTCTCTTAATTATGTTTTTCCAGTGGTCTATAGGAATAAATATGAAAATGGTATACCCCCCTTTTTTTTTCTGAAAAATACTGCAACTCCTTTATTATATTTAGAAATCCAATAAACCTCTAATTACATAAAATAATTAATGGAAACATTGAGGATAATTCTTTTTGCCATTATTATTAGATTTAAAGTTTTTTGGGACATACTGTATTAGGTATTATTTGATATTGTATGTGTTTATTTCATGTGAGGCCTAGGATACTGTTATCTTCCTTTAGAGGCAGCCTATACTTTTGCTACTGGAAGGCTGCAACTAGACCTGGGGCACTAACAAACCCAGGTGACTTCGTATTCTGGGGTTGAAATGATTGGAAGCTGGGCTTCATTCCTTGTGAAGACCAGTTATTCCTTTTTACTTTATTCCTGGGGTTGTCTTTTGGCGACCCAGTTCAAAGCCTGAGGACATTGTCAAAGCCCCCCTCCCATAAAGTTGGCATGCCTCAGATTTCCATTTTTGTTCCCTATGGCCAATGAGTTGTCTTTAGCTCTGTGTATCTCTCAACTTCTCAGGCACGTATTTCAGAATTGGCAGATACTTTTTCATATATGATGCTTCTTCTACTTGGAACACTGGACAGCTTGTCTCACATACCCCCTCATCCCTTATTCCTGGCTAACTCCTACTTATACCCTTATGGCTTAGCCTAAATATGATTCCTGGGAAACTTTCCTTGACTCCCCTTGAGTCACCATAGTATCCTGCCTTCCTTTGTCATAAATACTTATGACATTGAAAATTAGTTGCTTTGTCTCCCCTTACCAGACTCTACATTTTGTGATATCAGGAACAGTGTCTTCCTTGCTTATCCCTATGTTTCTGGGACATAAAACAGTACCTGGAATATAGTAAGGAAGAAAATATTTGTTCATGAATTAATTGATATTTCTCTATTCTTTTTTTTTTTTTTTTAAATTTTTAACGTTTTATTTATTTTTGAGACACGGAGAGACAGAGTATGAACAGGGGAGGGTCAGAGAGAGGGAGACACAGAATCTGAAACAGGCTCCAGGCTCTGAGCTGTCAGCACAGAGTCCGACGCGGGGCTCGAACTCACGGACCACGAGATCATGACCTGAGCCGAAGTCGGCCGCTTAACCGACTGAGCCACCCAGGCGCCCCGATATTTCTCTATTCTTAAATGGCCTTCCATTTCCTACAGAAAACATTCCCACTTCCCATGCATGGGTATATAAGATTTTTGGTGATTTGAGGCCTGGATCTCTCACTACCCCATATTCTACAAGTATGCTTTGCCGTTTAACATCTCTGTATCTTTATTGTACTCTGCCTTCTGTGTGTCTTTTCTCCTTTTGTGGTCTGGAAAACTCTTGTTCCTCCTTTAATAGTTCAAGTTTCTCCTTCTCTTAGAAGTCACTTTGGGCTGATTTTTGTTCTTTTTCTGATACATTCAATTTGTTCTTTATCTGTGTGTCTTACAACATTCATCACGTTGTGCTCTAATTGTTTATACGTCTATTATACCACCAAGTTATAAGTTACATAAGGGTGGAAGCCCAGGTTTGATCACACTTCTTAATTAACAATATTAAAAGAATAGGCATATTAATTATTATCACTTCTTGAATAGCTTGACTTGGAAGTACATTTTCAAAAGTATCTTGGCTACAATTCTGTAAGTTAGATATTAGTTCCTAATTCCTAGTGCTTAGAAAAGCTAAATAACCTATCTAATGTCATGTAGCTAGTAATTGGTGGAACCAGAATTTGAATCCAGGTAGTCTGATTGCAGAGTCCAAACCATACTGTCTGGAGAGACAGAGGGAGAGAATGGCAGAGGGAGAGGAAGAAGGGATGTGGTGTGCTATTAAGAGGGGCAAAAATAGTTCCATGTGTGGCCAGATTTGTGGATGGGAGTGGTGGGAATGTGGAAACTGAGGACTGAAGAGTTGGTTCAGGTTAAATTATTAATATCCTAGTGTATCATGATAAAGAGTTTAGATTCTGTCCTGTAGCTAATGAGTTCATTTTGGATGTAAGCTTAGAAATTACATAACTACAATTTAACATATAGAAAGACAGCTTTCGCTGTTTCCTGGCAAACAGAGGTAATTAGGCAACCCTCTGTGATAATGTTCAAATTATAGCAGGAGGTGGACTTCTGGATCCAGAATGTTGAGAATGGTTTTTGCTTCCATTTTCATCATTGCAGTCCACCTACACCTGTGGAAGAAGTTTTTTAGTAACCACAGGATGTTTCATTTATAAATGTAATACATGTCTGGTTATCTTAATAGCATTTGGATTTGGTCTTTATCCTCAATCTGATATTGTGTATTTATACAAAAATCTTTATAACTGTATATATACTTTAAATTATTTTTGTGTGATTAAATTATATTAAAATTCACAGTCTGAGCTCCGTCAGTTCAGTGTCTGACTCTTGATTTCTGCTCAGGTCATGATCTCAGGGTCATAAGATTGGGCCCTGCATCAGTTTCCGCACTGGACATGGAGCCTTCTTAAGATTTTCTCTCTTTCTCTCTCTCTCTCCCTCCCTCACTCCCTCCCTCCCTCCCTCCCTCTACCCCTGTGTGCACACACACTCTCTCTCAAAAATAAACAAATAAACAAATATAAACAAAATAGGGGCACCTGGGTGGCTCAGTTGGTTAAGCATCCACCTCTTGATTCTGGCTTGAGTCATGATCTCATGGTACATGAGATTGAGCCCTGTGTCTGGCTCTGCCCTGGTGGTATGGAGCCTGCTTGGGATTCTTTCTCTCCCTCTCTCTCAGCCCCTCCCCTGTGCTCACCTATACACGTGCTCTCTCTCTCTCAAAATAAATAAATAAACATTTAAAATAAAAATAAAAATGGGTGCCTGGGTGGCTCAGACAGTTAAGTGTCTGACTTTGGCTCAGGTCATGATCTCACATTTTGTGAGTTTGAGCTGAGTTTGAGCCCCATATTGGGCTCTCTGCTGTCAGTGCAGAGCCTGCTTTGGATCCTCTCAGGGCACCTGGGTGGCTCACTGGGTTAAGTGGCAGACTCTTAATTTCTTCTCAGATTCATGAGTTCAAGCCCCACATCGGGCTCTGCTCTGTTTTTTGTTCTGGGATCATCGGAACTGGGAAGGACATGATACAGATTCATGACAGTTCCTTAATCTTATTAAGAATACACTGTTGGCAACTATGACAATAACTAGCTATAATGAGTATCTGCCATGTGGCAGGCACTGTGCTGAGTATTTTACACACATGGTTGGTAATCACCACATTAAGGTAATGTGACCACATTCTACAGATGAGAAAACAGGCTGAGAAAAGAGATTCATTAATAAACCTGAGGTCACACAGCTAGTAAGTGACAGAAACTGAATTTAACTTCAAATTTGTCTGACTAAATTCCACACCTCTTTCACTACATAAAATTTCTTTCAATCAGCAATTGAGATAAATATCTGAGGAGATTCATATCTGTACAGAAGCAGCAAAAACTGAAAAAAGGAAGCAGGATTATCGGATTTCTAATTTTAAATATTATTTTATACTATGAAAATTTGAAGTAGAATTACAGAAATAGTTGTTAGAATTCTAAGTCTAATTTGTGAATTTTTCTAGTGGAAAATTGATAGTCTCGTCTTCAATGCAGTAGTCACCAAAAATGGATTTTCTGTCTCTAGTTTTAAGATAAAATTGGCTGCAGCATTGGCAAGATGTCGAATCAAACATGATGCCCTTTCAATTTACCACATTCTTCCAGAAACAGTTAGGAACCAGGAACTAAGGGCCTCCACTTTGCCACTTTATGCTTGGATAAATACTTGTAAAATCAGGTAAGAGTTTTAATCAAATCCTTTATTTTTATTTCAAGTTGCTAGCCTTTCTAAATAATGTGATAAGAAATACTACCTTTCTCCTCGGTGGACATGTCTAGGGGAGTGACTGGGAAATCATGATTTAGTTCAGGATCCTATCAACAAATTCCCTGAAAACTGGTACAGTGTCTCTGAAAAACAGTATGGAGGTTCCCCAAAAAGTTAAAAATAGAACTACTCTATGATCCAGCAATTACACTACTAGGTATTTACCCAAAGGATACAAAAATTGGATTTGAAGGGGTACATACACCCCGATGTTTATAGCAGCATTATCAATAATAGCCAAACTATGGACAGAGCCTAAATGCCCATCAATTGATGAATGGATACAGATACAATGGAATATAACTTAGCCATCAAAAAGAATGAGATCTTGCCATTTGCAATGACATGGATAGAGCTAGAGGGTACTGTGCTAAGCAAAATGTCAGTCAGAGAAAGACAAATACCATGCAATTCAGTCATATGGGGAATTTAAACAAACAAAAGATGAACACATGGGAAGTGGGGAGAAAAAAAGAGGGAAACAAACCATAAGAGACTCTTAATGATAGAGAACAAACAGAGTTGATCGAGGGAGGTGCATGGGGGAGGGCACTTGTTATGATGAGCACTGGGTGTTATATGTAAATTATGAATCACTGAATTCTACTCCTGAAACCAATATTGCACTGTATGTTAACTAACTAGAATTTAAATAAAAATTAAAAAAAAAACCACCAAATTCCTAAATGGTAATTACATAAATATGTTAACTTTTCTGTCTTTAATTATCTTTTAACTTATTGTTGGCTAAAATTATAAGTTCCATTAAATGCAATAAATGCAGTGATACTTTTTTTTGGGTGGGGGGGAAGATGGTAATGTTAAGTGCATTTTTAATATATTTTTAATTACAACCTAATATTGCATATTTACAGCCCTGAAGAAGTTTATTATAGTTTGAAGAAAAGAGGCTATAATAAAGTCAAATCTGTATTGCATATTGATGATAAAGTCTTTGCTGTGGACCAACATTGCTATGATGTCTTAATTTTTCCATCTCATCTTAAAAATAATCTTCTAAATATAGATCTTTTCAAAGATTATAAACTTATATTTCAGGTAAGCATTTACTTTCATTGTGATTCTCAATAATCCTACTTATTCAAAGAATCTCTCTACTTAAAAATAAAACCTAACACGGGGCACCTGGGTGGCTCAGTGGTTAAGTGTTGAACTCTTGATTTCGGCTCAGGTCATGATCTCATGGTTTGTAAGATCAAGTACTATTGGATTCTGCTTACAGAGCCTGCTTGGAAATCTCTCTTTCCCTCTCTTTTTTGCCTCTCCCCCACTCTCTTTCTCTTTCTCTCTCAAAATAAACAAACAAAAAAAACACTTAAAAAAAACCCTAACAAACTGATTATATTTTTATAGATGATCAAAAAGGTTAATAAAGCCTAATTTTCAACCTTGAATAAAATTAATACCCCTACAATCAGTGTTCCTATTGTACTCTAGCATCTTTGTCCCATGTAAAGTTATGAAGAACATGTTCTCCTTCTCAGACTCTATAGACGGGGATAATTGTATTGCTGGCAGCTGAAAGGCTGTAGTTTTCTCTTCCAAGGGAGGATTTAAAAAAATGCAATGAGGGGTACCTGGTGGCTCAGTCAGTTAAGTGTCCAACTCTTGGTTTTGGCTCAGATCATGATCTCACAGTTTTGTGAGGTCAAGCCCCTCATTGGGCTCTGTGCTGGCAGCTTGGAGCCTGTTTGGGATCATCTCTCTTTTCCTCTCTCTGCCCCACCTCCCAATTGCACTATCTCTGATTCTCTCTCAAAATAAATAAATAAACTAAAAAAAAAAAAAAAGTGCAATGATACCTTTTCTACCTTCCATTTCTGAGGAAGATGCTAGTACCATCCTGAATTTGAAAATGCAATATGTAATACCTTCCCATTATTTCCTTAATATGGCCTTAGAGCCTTGATTTGTAAGAGGTATATGATGACTATCAATGTAGGGAGAGAATATGAGAAATAATGTGGTTTCAACAGAATGAAAAACAATTAGATTCAATAGAATGAAAAATCCTCAGATTCCAATTTTTGCCTTAGATTTACCTTGTTCTTCTAAGTTTTATCCCTTGACAGCATCCATATTCTTGGGTAGAATGTCTTGGCCTTTATTCAGCAATGATACCCTGCTGAGCACTGAGATCAACTACAAAAACTGATCTGTCTAGCCCCCTTTTATAAGCTTGTCAACCATCTTGTAATATCTGTAAACTAGCAGCAATTTAAATGATAGTGTAATGGGGAAGAAAGAATGGAAGTAGCTGATGAGTTTTCATCAAGGGGTAAGAATGGGAGCTGTAGTAGGATATCACTAATCTATTAATTACATTTTGGGGATTTTGGCATTGTCTTAGTACTATATAAAAGTTAAATGATAACTAGGCTAAACAAAGTTCAGGTCTTTGTTTTAAATCTGTTTATATCAGTTATTTTTGTTAACTTTGTATTCTAACATATATTAAGGTGTTTTAAACTCAAAAGGATTAGGTATCTCAACACTCCTACCAAGTACTTATTTTACCTAAGCAAAAAGAAATCAGTTCATGCCTCTTGTCAAACCCTTTGAAGTTCTAATCATATCGTTATCTTATAGGACAAATCTCGAAGTCTCGCTGTCCATTCTGTAAAGGCTTTATTAAATATGGATGATGATATCTTAATGGTCAATACAGGTTCATGGTACACAGTTGCCCATATGTCAATATTAACAAATAATAATACCTCAAAAATATTTGTGTGTGGAGTAAAATCTCAAGCTAAGGATCCTGACCTGAAGAACCTTTTTACAAAAATGGGATGTAAAAGTATGTATAAATATTTATTTGTTTGGTAATTAATGTTATATTAAATTTAGAAATGTCAAAAATGTTTGAATTTGTTACTTTTTGTAACATAAAAACTCTTTACATACTATACTCTTAAAATCTTCACTAATTCATATTATACCAGGCTCTTCTCATTGTTTAATATTGGTTAAACAACTATAGTTGAAATGAATGAATATATTGGCACTTTGGTACGTTGCTTGGCATTAGCTACTGTATAATTTGAAATTCAAATAATAGTTAAAGTAGGTGGTACAAATTATCATCCTTTAATAATATAAGAGCACAGTCAAAGAAGTGCTTGACAGTGTTAATATCTAGGATTAGAAGCTAAGTCCCTTAGGCTTCTTATTTGCAAAATCTTTTTCATTGGATCATGCTGTGACCAAAGATAACATTTTATTGTAGGTTCAGTGAGGCTGAAAAACTAAGCAAAACTTTTGACAGATTCACATCAGATTAAGATGATCTGGGATTGTTAGTGCCAGATGTAGCTGCCTACCAGAAGCAAAAGTTAATTTCCTCTGGAAGAAAATAACATCATCCTAGGTCTCATATTATCTCCTAATTATTTTCAAATACAATGTCTGGCAGTCATTAAAAAACAAACCAAAAAAAAGACAAACAGGAAGAAAAGATATGACTGATATAAAGAGAAAAACGCTACAATAGGAGCAAACCCACAAATGGTCCAGATACTAGAGATATCAGATGTGGACTTGAAAATAACTATGATACATATGCTGAAGAGACTAAATGCCAAGTTTCAGAATTTCAGTAGACAACTGGAAACTGTAATTTTTTTTAAGTCAAAAGAAGATTCTAGAACTAGAAAATACAACATGTGAAATTAAGAAGTAAGTAGATTTAACAGTAGATTAGGCAGAGCTAAAGAAAGAATAAGCTAACTGACAAACCACAAAAATATCCAGACTGAAGAAGGGGAAATAAAGGGTTAATAATATGGAAAAGATCATAAAACACACATGGGACCCAGTGATTCAGTGATCTTCCATATGCTGTGATGGGAACACAAAGAGGAGAAAATGAATTAAGAAGAGATGATATTTGAAATTAAGGCTGGGAGTTTTTCCTTTTCTTTTTTTTTTTTTAATTTAAAAAAATGTTTATTTATTTTTGAGAGAGAGAGGCAGAGTGCAAGCTCTGTGAGCACAGAGCCTGATGCACAGCTCAAACTCAGGAACCATGAGGTCATGACCTGAG
Organism: Panthera uncia; assembly: GCF_023721935.1. Taxonomy (NCBI): domain Eukaryota; kingdom Metazoa; phylum Chordata; class Mammalia; order Carnivora; family Felidae; genus Panthera; species Panthera uncia. The sequence continues at coordinate 33,251,298 of NC_064811.1, forward strand.
CTGAAGTCGACACTTAACCACCTGAACCACCCAGTGCCCCAAGGCTGGGAATTTTTCAAAATAGATGAAATGAAGCCACAGATTCAAGAAGCCCTATGAACTCCAGTAAGAATAAATATATAGAAAACATATTAGGTACATTGTGGCATAACTGCTGAAAACCAAAGACAAAGCAGCCCAGGTGGTAATATATATTACCTTTAATGGAAAAGCAATAAAACTAAAAACTTAACTTTTTAACAGAAATAACTGAAACCAGAAAACTATTAATGTATTCATAGTGCAGAAAGAAGCTACCAGTTAGATTTCTAAAGTCAGCAGAAAGTCAGTGGTATATGTTATATCTGGGGCAGTCAATACACAAATAATTAAATAATGTTTAACTAATAGCTAAGAAGGCGAAGAAAATGGAATATGGAGTTGGAATACCAATTAACATAAAAAAGGTAAGACAAAAAAAGGTAAGACAAATAGAAAACAGATTAAACTTTAAAAATATATGTATTTTTATACATATATATTTATAAGAGAATATATATGTATAAATATATTTTTGTTTATAAGAGAAACCCTTTACATATAAGGATATAAAAAAAACTTAGAAGGACAGAAAAAGATATACATTACATATACCAACAAAAGAACTATTGACAAAGTAGATTTAAATAAGAAACATTACTAGAAATATAATTATAACATGTTCATCGGGAAAATGAAAGAGTATGAAAGTAGTATGTGCTTAATAACATAATCTCAAAATGCATAAAGCAAAATTATCCAGAACCAGCAGAAAACATACTCTGTATATAGAAAATCCTTAAAAAAATTGTATGAAAAAACTATTAGAACTAATCAATGGATTGAAAGACACAAATATAAAAAATCAATTATTTCTATACACTAGTAATAGATAATCAAAAAGTGAAAGTAAGAAAACAGTCTTATTTATAAAAACATCAAAAACATCAAACTTCCTAATCAATGTTGTATTGTGAGTCATAGGCAATATGGTAAAAAAAGAAAGGAAGAAATAAAAGATATAAAAATTGGAAAGGAAGAAATAAAACTGTTTTTTATTAATAGGTTACATAGTTATATATGGGGAAAATCCAAAATAATCTACAACTAAACTATAGATTTCACAAATGATTTTTGTAAGGTTCATAGATACAAAGTCAGCATACAAATTCAATTTCTACCTACCAAAAATGAAAATTTGAAAATGAAGCAGGTATCTTTTATAATAGTACCAAAAACCATAACACATTTATACATCTAATAAAAGTACATCTTTTGTACTAAAAGTACAAAAGTACTAAAAGTACATCTTTTGTACTAAAAGTACATCTAATAAAAGATGTGTAAGACCTCCTCATAAAACTATAGACCATTACTGAAAGACCAAAGACTTAACCAAATCTAAGAATAAATCACGTTCATGAACTGAAAAATTCAATGTTATAAAGATGACCTTTCTCTCCAAGTTGATCTTCATGGATTCAGTTCAAGCCACGTGACACTGTAGAGTACTGAGATTTTTTTTTTTTCAGTAAATGGGGGTAGAAAAAATGAAACTGACCTGTACTTCACACCATCAATACAAATCTAGAGTCTCCTAGAATTTATTATAGGAGAAACACTTAATGACTGGGATTGGCAGATTTCTTAAACAGGACACATAAAGCACTAATCATAAAAGAAAAGATTTATAAATTGGACTGTAGTAAACTTTTGAAAAATTTTAAATTTCTGTGCATTAAGATTAAGAGAGTGCAAAGGCAAACTGTAGAGAGGGAACATATAAACTAGTGAAGAGTTTTTATCCACAGTGTATAAGGAATTCTTACAAATTAACAATGAATAGACAACCTAACTGGAAAATGTGCAAGAGACATGACCAGGCATTTCACAAAAGAGGATATCCAAATGCCAAAAAAAAAAAAAAAAAAAAAGTGAAAGTCGTCAATCCCATTACTAATCAGGGAAATGCAATTAAAATCACAACTTACCGCCACATGTCCACAGAGTGATTAAAATGAAAAATATCGGCAGTACCATGTACTGGCAAGGTAAAGAGCATTGGGAAGGCTCAAACACAGCTGGTGGGACTGTAAACTTGTGCAATCACTCTAGAAAGCTAGCATTAATCACTAAAATTGAATATGTACATACCAATGACCCAGCATTTCACTTCCAGTTACCCTCTGAATTTTTACCTAGTTACCAAGAGAGAATAGGAACCTCTAAGTAACCAAGCAGTGGAGGAAGGAAGTTTCTTCTTTTAGAAGTATTCTAGCTAATATGAAAAAGGTATGACAGAATTAAAATAGGTGACAGAATTAAAATAGGTCTATTTTGCAACCTCTTTGCTGGTACCAGAAAGATAACTTAGTGGATAAATATGACATCACTTGTGAAGTAGTTTTGCTCCCCTCTCCACTCTCTCCACACCCCCACCCCCACCAAAAAAAAGGAAAGAAAAAGAAAAAAAAAGCCAGAATCTAATTAAGCTTCTAAAGATACAACTAGTAAGTTATAAGAAGCACAGAACACAGGAACATGCTAGAGTACACTCTAGGGAAGCAATTAGCAAAATCCAGACTGTAGAAAAGCTGTCCGTAGTACAAATAACCATGTTTCATTAGGGAATAAGTTGTAAGAAAAAATGGAAAGGGAACCTATCAATAAGAAGAAATTTAAAATAAGGCTTATCAACTAATTACAATGTATGTACTTTATTAAAATCCTGATTCAAACAAATTGTAAAAAACTTTTGTCATGTGTGAGACTATGGGGAAATTTGAGCCATGATTGGATTCCATTATTTTTTAATGATGATAAGGAATTCTTATTTTTTTTAATTTGTGTGGTTATATTTTTAAAGGAGTTCTTTTAGAGCTATGTGGTGAAATATTTATAGATTTAAAATAATATGGGTTGGGGTGGAAGTGGGTACAGATGTAGATGAAACAGGATTGGGCATGAATGGTTCACTGTTGAATGTCCATGATGGGTACTTGAGAATTTATTATGTTTTTATGTGTGTTTTTGTATGTTTGAACTTTTCCAATCGAAATTTTAAAATAGAAAGAAAAAAAAAAAAGGCCCACTGATTAAAAAAAAAAAAAAAAACCAGTTTCAAAACAGACAGAATAGGAAGATGAACAGGGTGATCAGACAAGAGAAAGGGGGTGGGGGAACAATTTTAGTGATGACTCCTCAGCAGGTGAGGGGACTGGGAGTCATTGCAGAAGTGGAGGGGTGGCCTGAAGATAGGGGCACAGATTATGATACTCAGTGAGGACAGACTTCCTTCCAACTAAACTAAAGTCCTTAAGGAACATTAGACTGCCTCATAAATGCTACTGATACCCATTTTTTCTCTGAGGAAGATGGAATATAAAAGGAGATTACAATGGGAAAGGGAAATAACCAACACTGAGCATTTACTATGTGCTAGGCACCATACTAAACTGCTTTATTTCAGTCTTCACCACAATTAGATGAGGCAGGCATTGTTATCCCATTTTATGAGTAAGAAAATGGGGGCTCAGATTAAGTCACGCAGCTAGTAAATACCGAAGTTGGGAGTCATCCTTGGGTGTCTCTGCCCCCAAAGCCCATTTCCCTCCACTATGTCATAGTATTTTAAAAGAATCTGAAGTTCAGGGCACCTAGGTGGCTCAGTCGGTTAAGCATCTGATTTTGGCTCAGGTCATGATCTCATGGTTTGAGCTCTGTTTTGGGTGAGCTCAAGCCCTGTTTCGGGCGTATATGAGCCCTGCTTTGGGTAAGCCCTGCTTCTCTATCGCTCTCTTTCCCTCTCTCTCTCCCTCTCTTTCTCTGCCCCTGATGGGATTCTCTCTCTCTGCGCACCCCCCCCCGCCCCTCGCTCACTTGTGCCCTTTCTCTCTCTCTCTCTCAAAAAAAAAAAAAAAGTAATCTGAAGTTCAGAATGAAAAATTATATTTTATGTAGGAGATATTTAAATTTCAAAATTGTTCTCTCAAGTGAAGGAGAAAGAATTCATGTGTTAACTCTGATAAGTTATCAGAGAAGAATAGCTCTCTTTTCTGACTATATGAGATGACTTTTTGTGAGGCTGAGGATTTAAAAATGAAAAATGATAGGGGCGTCTGGGTGGCTCAGTCATTTGAGTGTTTGACTTCAGCTTCGGCTCAGGTCATGATCTCATGGTTGGTGAGTCTGAGCCCTGCATCTGACTCTCTGCTGTTGGCACCAAGCCCGCTTCGGATCCTCTGTCCCCCCGTCTTTCTGCCCCTTTCCTGCTTGCTCTGTCTTTCAAAATAAATAAACAGTAAAAAAAATGAACAATGATAAATAGATCTAACTACAAACTGTATTAAGATTTTTAATGAATATTTTTGCACTAATTGTTCTGTTTTTTTCCCTCCAAGATATTGAAATACTTCATGAGGCATTTCTGAACATTGAATCAAAGGATCATAGATTGCAGAAAGTTAAAGTGATTCTGCTGCTTCCTCGCTGCTCAGGACTGGGTGTTAGTAATCCAGTGGAGTTTATATTAAACGAGCATGAAGGTACTTTAAAAAATTTTCATTTATAAATTATTGAAATTTGTTGATAAATGTCAAAAATAAAATTATTTAAAATCACTAAAATGACATATCAAATATATCTTATTAATGAATAGCTACCATGCATAGAGCACTTACAATGTGTAAAGTACTTTACATTCATTGTTTCACTGAATACTTATAGCAATCCTTTGTGATATGGGCAAGGGGGAATATTAAAATTACTCATTTATTTATTAATATTTATTTATTTTTGAAAGAGCACAAGCGGGAGAGGGGGAAAGAGTGGGGAAAGGGTCTGAAGCAGGCTCTGTACTGACAGGCTGACCGTAGTAGTGAGCCCTATGTGGGGCTCCGACTCACAAAGCATGAGATCATGACCTGAGCCAAAGTCGGACGCTCAGCTGACTGAGCTACCCAGGTACCCTAAAAATATTTAATAATAGGAATGATGTAGGTAATCAGAACACATGTTGGCCGGTATGCTCTTCTGGTATATACCAGTGCTCAAGATATAGACATTAAAATTTATCAGCATTTTATAGATGAAAATACTGAGACTCAGAAAGATTAATTCATTTTTATAAGGTCACACAAGCTCTAGTTAGTAGCAGAGCTAGAATTCAAATTTAGATCAGCCAGACTCTATAGACTGTGCTCTAAAATGATCCTAATTAAATTATAATCACACTATTTCAAACTCAAGACTTCTATAATCCCTAGTATGTATGTTTTCTGATACTAATACTTCAGATTAAGTATTAATTCTAGAAATACTTTACTTCTTTAAGAAATTATAAAATATTAACATTACCATTTATTGAGCACTCATATATAAGGCACTGAGCTAAGCACTTTGCTTTATTTCACTAAATCCTCACAAGAACTCAGTGAGTTAGTTACAGTAGTCTCCCCTTATCTGTGGGGATTTGTTGCAAGACCCCCAGTGGATGCCTGAAACCATAGATATCACTGAACCCTATGTATACTACATTTTTCCCTGTACATATGCCCCTATGATAAAGTTCAGTTTATAAATCAGGCACAGTAAGATATTAATAACAACAATAATAAAATAGAGCAGTCATAACAATATTCTGAAATGAAAGTTATGTGAATGTGGTTTCTTTTTCAAAATATCTTACTGTACTCTACTTACCCTTCTTGTGATGATGTAAGATGACAAAATGCCTACCTCCATGATGAGATAAAGCCAAGTGAGTGACGCAGGCACTATGATGTAGCCTTGAGTTCCTAGTGATCTTCTGCTGATTCGGCAGAAAAAGGATTATCGGCTTCCAGGACTGTGGTTGACCTCCAGTAACTGAAACTGCAGAAAGCAAAACCACGGATACTTACTTCTACATTTTACAAGTACAGAATCTGAGGCCCAGAGGTGTAGAAGTGTCCCAGGGCCATGTGACTAGTGTCAGAGCCCAGATTCAAACACAGCAGCTCTGACTCTGAGGCTGGCACTCTGAGCCACTTTTTAAACCACAGTGTATGGCCGTGCATTGACTGAAATGCATTCTTACTGTAATCTGTTCCTATTGAAAGCCCTAGTTGAATGAGGTTAACTAGAATATTAGATAAGGAAGACATTTCACCAACATTCAGCAGATAGTGAATACTTGCTTTCTGTTTCTAGCAAGGTCAGGATCAAAAGTGAGAAAAAAAAATGGAGGGAAAGAAACTCATATTTATTGTGCACAAGTATGTCCCAGTCACTATTCTAGGTGTCACCCATCACTATCACTTAATATTCACAATAACTTTTTGAGGATAGTGTTCTTTTGTTATCTCTGTTTTACAGTGGGGGAGGGGAACAAGACTCTGAGAAATCTCACAAGTTGCTTAAGGTCACATAGCTAGTAAATAGAGAAGCTGGGATTCAAATTCAGATTAGTTAGCACATTCCACGATACCGGACAGTCTGGAACTGAGTTTATACTGCACCCTGTGGAATTTTTGACTCGCTATGGAAAATGTCCTTGCAGTGAGAGTAAAACAGAATAACCAATTCAAGTGGAGAATAGTGAGCTGAGAAACTTTCTATGTTAACTGGGAAATAATCAAATAAGAAGAATTAGTAGACATAGGAAAAGAGGGGAGGAGATAGCTGCAACTATAATAGACATAGCAGTGAAGAGAGTTAGAGCTCCCAACTGAGAAACTCTGGCCTTATTCTGGGTCATTTCGAAGTGGGAATGCAGAAAAAAATAAACCATAGGTAAAAATGAACTCGGGGTTGGGAGAGGAGCTCAAAGGGAACCACAAGAGACGAAAAGGGAGAAAGTAAAAAGTTTCCTGGGGGCACCTGGGTGGCTCAGTCCATTAAGCATCCAACTCTTGATTTTGGTTCAGGTCATGATCTCACAGTTCATGGGATGGAGCCCCGCATCGGGCTCTGTGCTGACAGTGTGGAGCCTGCTTGGGATTCTCTCTCTCCCTCTATCTCTGCCCCTTCCCTGCTCTCACATGCACTCTTTCTCTCAAATAAACTTAAAAAAAAATTTTTTTTTTAAAAAGTTTCCTAGGTATTAGCAATGTTCTGAAAGCTTTGCTGAAGAGGCAAGAGGATAAGCCAAGAAGTCGTCTTTGGCAAACCTGGAAAAAGGAGGGTTTCCTCTGAGGAAGTAATAGCCAGAGCAAATAAGAAGCTGTTGACCTAGTGCCAAGGGTAGAAATATGACTAATAAGTTTAGTGGGGATGAATTGAAAAGACTTGGATACTAGGTGGAAGGGAAAAATCATGAATTAGTTTAGAAAACATTTTAACATTGAAAAATGTGAGAAACATTGAAGAATACATGAAATTGTTCCTTGCTAATAACTGGGAATTATTTTAAAATGGGATGAAGCAATAGCACTGCTAGGAATTTACCCAAAGAATACAGGAGGGCTGATTCGTAGGGGCACATGTGCCCCAAAGTTTATAGCAGCACTTTCAACAATAGCCAAAGTATGGGGGCACCTGGGTGGCTCAGTCGGGTAAGCATCTGACTTTGGCTCAGGTCATGATCTCCAGGTTTGTGAGTTTGAGCCCCACATCGGGTTCTGTGCTGCCAGCTCGGAGCCTGGAGCCTGCTTTGGATTCTGTGTCTTCCTCTCTCTCCGCCCCTACCCTGCTCACACTTTGTCTGTCTCTCTCTCAAAAGTAAATAAACATTAAAAAATTTTTTTGAAAATAGCCAAATTATGGAAAGAGCCGAGATGTCCATTAACTGATGAATGGATAAAGAAGATGTGGCATATATATACAATGGAATACTACTTGGTGATGAAAAAGAATGAAACCTTGCCATTTGCAACAATATGGATGGAACTGGAGGGTATTATGCTAAGTGAAACAAGCCAGTCAGCAAAAGACAGATATCATATGTTTTCTCATAACAAATGTGGAATTTGAGAAACTTAACAAAAGACCATGGGGGAAGGGAAGGAAAAGTTACAGAGAGGGAGGCAAACCATAAGAGACTCTTAAATATAGAAAACAAACTGAGGGTTGATGAGGGTGGGGGGTTGGGGGGCTGGGGAAAATGGGAGATGGGCATTGAGGAGGGTACTTGTTGGGATGAGCACTGGATATTGTGAGGCGAATGTGATAACCACTATGCTACAGAAACATGGATGTTGTATGTAAGTGATGAATCACAGGAATCTACTCCTGAAGCCAAGACTATACTGTATACATTGTATGTTAGCTAATGTGACAATAAATTATTAAAAAATACATACAATAAAATGGAGTGAAAGAGGTAAATTGATGTGGTTTTATAGTATAATAATGTATAAATAGTCCTTAAAAGTGGTGAAGAGAGAGAGAAAAATGTGAAGTGTAAAAATAAACTGGGAAGAAATGGAGTTTAATTAACCTTTACTGATATTACTAGAATGGGGAACAGCCAAATATATGGCATAAATAATTATGCCATATAATTGGCTCTCCTACTCCAGGGACTTACTGAGAGGCAGAATAAAGAGAAGTTAGAAGTTTGGACTCTGGTCAGATTTCTGAGCTAAAATATGGCTCTTCACCTAGTAGCTATATGACCTCAGATAAGTGGTTTAATGTATGTTTGAACAGTTTTCTTAATGTTAAAAGGGATAATAATGTTTCAGGGGGTTGACAAAATACTGTATACAAAGTAGTATTCAATACATCCTAGTTAATATTATCAAGAAGTATGTTTTGAAAAATTTTTAAGTTACTTTAAGAGCTTCTTGATCTGTTTCTTAATCTATGTAGACTAGATTTACTTCTCTGAATTCTTTCCTTCCAAAATTTCTTTCAGTAAGTTAATGTTTTTAACTGTATCCTTTTGTGTTCTTTCCTACTCAGCACTGATTATAGCTCATCAGTTTCTGCCTTGGAAATAAATCTTTTTTCTTTTTCTCTATTAGGCTCCACACTTACAGCATTCTCGCTTCTGTGCCTAAATGACAGAACCTAATCTAAGTTAGCTTGTAGGATGACTATCTCAGAAGAACTTAAAGAAGAAAGAAAAACAATACTAAAACCAAACTAAACAAAATTACCCTTATTTTGTTTTTTAATTTTGACTCAGCGTTTTTATAATACTCTTTATTTAGTTTTAATAAATATTATTAATATTTATTAAATATTAATAAATATTAAATATATATTAATATATTAATATATTAATATTATTAATAGGGAAAATGGTTGGGGCGCCTGGGTGGCTCAGTTGGTTAACCATCTAACTTCGGCTTAGGTCATGATCTCCCTGTTCATGAGTTCAGGCCCCACGTCCAGCTCTGTGCTGACAGCTCAGGGCCTGGAACCTGCTTCAGATTCTGTGGTTCCCTCTCTCTTTTCCCTTCCCCTTACACTCTGTCTCTCTCAAAAATAAATGAACATTTAAAGAAAATAGGGGAAATGATTGAAAAATTAAACAATGTGATTATAGCAATATATGAAAAACACCTAATAGTGATATATTTAAAAGTATTTCTTTGCTTTTAGATACAGGTTTACTTAAAGATTTCTCTCAAGGAGGTACATCAGAAGATAAACTTCACATTCTTGTTCAACAGCAATATGAACAGCTAACACATGCAATGAAATGTAAGTTTATTATCAGTTCAATCTTAAAATACATTGTAAATCTTAGAAATATTAATACTTCATTTATCTATTATAATCAGGCAATGAAGTGTGAGCCATAAGTGAATTTTCCAGAACACTCAGCCTTAGCACCTTCCAATATCAAAGTATTTATTTTTACCAACTCAACCTGTCTTTTATTATTTTTTTAAATGTTTTTATTTATTTTTGAGACAGAGAGACAGAGCATGAGCAGGGGTGGGGCAGAGAGAGAGGGAGACACAGAATCCGAAGCAGGCTCCAGGCTCCGAGCTGTCAGCACAGAGCCTGACACGGGGCTCGAACTCACAGACTGTGAGATCATGACCTGAGCCGAAGTCAGATGCTCAACCGACTGAGCCACCCAGGCTCCCCTCAACCCGTCTTTTAAAAATAGATGTTGTACTATCATTTGTAGCATACGTTAGCAAGGACAGTTGCTTAATGCTGGAGTAAAATAATTATGTATATCCATGATGGAACAGTTTTATTTTCTCTGTTTCTTTTCTTTGGCTTCTTATTTGATGTAATTTTTCTGTTGTCATTGTGCCTGGCCATATTCTACAATCCAAATTTGAATCAAACTCTTAAGTCTCTTAGTGTTAAATAGAGATTAATAGAGAAGTACAATTATAAATAAAGCCTGAGTAAGTTGAAGTCTGAGTAAATGAGGTCTTTAGGTATTTATTTTATTGTTTCAATCACTCCATTTAGATTTGAGTACCATTTAGATTTTGAGGAGCATTGCCCTCAAATGGATATGGATATGGAAAATGGAGAAGTCTCTGAGAAATTACATAAACTATTATTAATTCAGTGCATGTTTATCAAGTGCCTACTCTGGGTCAGGCATTATGTTGGATGTTAGGGATATGAGTGTGAATAAATCCTGATCTCCGAAGGCTCAAAGATAAGTATACAGGTATAGATAATTCAGTACATAAAGATATAACATAATGAGGTAGAAATAAGGCAAATGGTAAGCACAGAGCAGGTCTGCTTTTTTAGTTGATGCTCTAATAAACATTAATTTAAATATGATAATATGTAGGGGCGCCTGGGTGGCTCAGTTGGTTGGGTGGCCAACTTCAGCTCAGGTCATGATCTTGTGGTCCGTGAGTTCGAGCCCTGTGTCAGGCTTTGTGATAATATGATAATACGTACATGTGTGTATATATATATATATATATATATATATATATATATATATATATATATATGATATATGAAATAAGTTAGTTGGAAGATTAGAAAGTTGGTAAATAATTTTTTGAATTTTTTGATGCTTTCTCTACTTTGTTTAAAATTACAGTATTATCACCTACAACTATCCTCCATCCCTGCTTTTTCTCTACACTGTTTATCAACCCCTAAAGATACTATATGATTTTCTGATGTATCTGTGTCTTATCATATCAATAAAACATGGCGAAGAATCTCCCCAAGGGCAGAGATTTTTGTCTATGTATCTTAGATGCTAGAATAGTGCTTAGCTTATAGTAGGTGCTTGATATGGGTAAATAAACGAGTGAGTTCCAGGTAGTAGTATTATCTCACAGATGAAAAATCTGAGAGTTTTAAGTAATTTTCCCAGCATCATATAGCAGTAAGTAACATAATTGGGATTCGCATCTGTTTCTACAGTCCTTTTAACTAGTTATGTGATATGACTTGTGGGAGAATGGCTGAAGTATCAAGCTCATGGTAATCTGCACTATTATTTGTTTGTGTTTGTAACTAGGTCAGTCACGTTGATTGTGTTTTCAATTTCCAAACAGATCAATGAAACCAGGAACTGGTTCTTTGAAAAAAATTAGTAAAATTGATACACCCCTAACAAAACTTATCAAGAAAAAAAGAGAAAGCACCCAAATAAACAAAATCACAAGACAGGAGAAGTAACAACCAACACCACAGAAATAATAAGAGAATATTATGAAAACTATATGCCAACAAATTGGACAATCTGGAAGAAATCAATAAATTCCTAGAAACATATAAACTACCAAAACTGACACAGGAAGAAATAGAAAACTTGAATAGACCAATAACCAGCAAAGAAATTGAATCAATAATCAAAAATCTCCCAATAAACAAAGTCCATGGCCAGCTGGCTTCATAGGAGGAATTCTACCAAACATTTAAAAAAGAGTTAATATGTATTCTTCTCAAACTGCTCAAAAAAATAGAAATTGAAGGAAAACTTCCAAACCTTTTGTATGAGGCCAGCATTATCCTGATTCCAAAACCAGATAAAGGCTCCACTAAAAAAGAGAACTACAGGGCTACCCAAGTGGCTCAGTCAGTTAAGTGTCCAACTTCAGCTCAAGTCATGATCCTACAGTTCGTGGGTTTGGGCCCCTCATCAGGTTCTGTGCTGACAGTTCAGAGCCTGGAGACTGCTTTGGATTCTGTGTCTCCCTTTCTCTATGCCCCTCCTATGCTTGTGCTCTGTCTCTCTCAAAAATAAATGTTAAAAAAATAAAGAGAACTACAGGCCAATATCCCTGATGAATATGGATACCTAACTAAATTGTCAACAAAATGCTAGTGAATTGAATTCAACACTACATTAAAAGAATCATTCACCACGGTGAAGAGGGATTTACTCCTGGGCTGCAAGGGTGGTTTAACATTGGCAAATCAATCAACATGATATACTACATTAATAAAAGAAAGGATGAGAACCATATGATCCTCTCAATAGATGCAGAAAAAGCATTTGACAAAATACATTATTCATGATAAAAACCTTCAATAAGTAGATTTAGAGGGAACATACCTCAACAGAATAAAGGCCACATATATAAAACCCACACCTAATATCATCCTTAATGGGGAAAGACAGAGCTTTTCCTCTATGGTCAGGAAAAAGACAAGGATGTCTACTCTCACCACTGCTATTTAACATAGTACTAGAAGTCCTAGCCTTAGCAATCAGACAACAAAAAGAAGTAAAAAGACATGTAAATCAGCAAGAAAGAAGTCAAACGTGCACTATTTGCAGATGACATGATAGTCTATATAGAAGACCCAAAAGACTCACCAAAAAATTACTAGAACTGATACATAAATTCACTAAAGTTTCAGGATACAAAACAAATGTACAGAATTCTGTTCCACTTCTAAACACCAATAATGAACAGCAGAAAGAGAAATTAAGGAATTGATTAAGGAATTGCACCAAAAGCCATATGATACCTGGGAATAAACCTAACCAAAGATGTAAAATATATATACTCTGAAAACTATAAAACACTGATGAAAGAAATTGAAGATGACACAAAGAAATGGAAAAACAATCCATGCTCATGGATTGGAAGAACAAATATTGTTAAAATGTCTATGATACCCAAAGCAAGCTACAGATTTAATGCAATCCTTATCAAAATACCACCAGAAGTTTTCACAGAGCTAGAACAAAGAATCCTAAAATTTATTTGGAACCACAAAAGACTCCGAATAGCCAAAGCAATCTTGAAAAAGCAAAGCAAAGCAAAGCTGGAGACAGCAAAAATTCTGGACTTCAAGCTATATTATATTCAAGCTGTAGTAAAACAGTATGGTACTGGCACAAAAATAGACACATAGATCAATAGAATAGAATCGAAAACCCAGAAGTTGACCATGATAGGTCAACTAAACTTCAACAAAGCAGGAAAGGGAAAAAGCCAATGGGAAAAAGACAGTCTCTTCAACAAATGGTGTTGAGAAAACTAGACAGCAACATGCAAAAGAATGAAACTGGGCCACTTTCTTATACCACACATAAAAATAAATTGAAAATGGATGAAAGATGTAAATGTGAGACAGGAAACCATCAAAATCCTATTGGAGAACACAGGCAGTAACCTCTTTGACTTCAGACATAGCAACTTCTTATTAGATAGGTCGCCTGAGGCAAGGGACACAAATGCAAAAATAAATTATTGGTACTTCATCAAGATAAAAAAGCTTCTGCACAGCAAAGGAAACCATCAACAAAACTAAAAGACAGCTTTCAGAATGGGAGAAGATATTTGCAAATGACATATCTAATAAAGGGTTAGTATCCAAAATCTATAAAGAACTTATCAAAATCAACACCCAAAAACCAAATAATATAGTTAAGAAATGGGTAAAAAAGGACACGAACAGACAGTTTTCCAAAGAAGATATCCAGATGGCTAACAGACACATGAAAAGATGCTCAACATCCCCACTATCAAGGAAATACAAATATGTCTAAATACTAAATCATTTAGTCAGAATGGCTAAAATGAACAACACAGGAAACAACAGGTGTTGGTGAGGATGTGGAGAAAGGGGAACCCTCTTGCGCTGTTGGTAGAAATGCAAAGTGGTGCAGCCACTGTGGAAAACAGTATGGAGTTTCCTTGAAAAGTTAAAAATAGAACTACCCTATGATCCAGCCACTACACTATTTACCCAAAAGATACAAAAATACTGATTTGAAGGGATACGTGCACCCTGATGTTTATAGCAGCATTACCAACTATAGCTAAACTATGGAAAGAGCCCAAATGTCCATTGACTGATGAATGGATACAGAAGATGTGGCATCTATATCTATATCTGTATCATCTATAGCTATACATACACACACAATGGCATATTACTCAGCCATAAAAAATGAAGTCTTGCCATTTGCAATGATGTGGATGGAGCTAGAGAGTATAATGCTAAGTGAAATAAGTCAGTCAAAGAAAGACAAATACCATATGATTTCACTCATGTGGAATTTAAGAAGCAAAACAAATGAACGGGGTGGGGGGGAAGAGAGAGACAAACCATAAAACAGATTCTTCACTATAGAGAACAAACTGATGGTTACTGGAGGGGAGGTGGGCAGGGGAATAGGATAAATGGGTGAGGGGGATTAAGGAATGCACTTGTGGTGAGCACTGAGTATTATATGTAAGTGATGAATCACTAAATTCTTCACCTGAAACTATTACACTGTGTGTTAACTGGAATTTATATAAAAACTTGAGAGAAAAAAAAATTCAATTTCCATACAATTCAGTTAGATTTACTTTACTTATTGGCCACAGACTACGTTACTAATACATGTTTTGAAGAGGGGAATAATGCAAGCATCTATGGAAATCATTCCCATCAAAACCATGTGGTATTAGTATCAAACAGATGTTTGGAAACATAAGTCTGTTTAGGATTGTTAATGGGGCCATTATTATTAATTACCACCTTCTTTGCATATAGTTACTAAAGCTCAAGCAGTTGTTTATTGCACGTGTTCAGTTTATCCAGAAGAAAATGAAGGTGTTGTTAAGAAAGCACTGGAATTTCAAGACCATGGGATTAAAGTACAACCTTATAGGTAAGAAAGGAAAGGATTGCTCTGAACTCAAATATTCTGAGCATGAATGATTATGATTTTTAAGTTATTTAAAGACGTTCCACATCCTTCTTGTTATACTTTAACATGACCAAACAACCTAATTTCTTACAACTATAACAGATTCTGTAGTCTTTATGATGGATTGGCATGAGCATTCTCTTGTACTACTAAAAATTCTTTTTGTTGTTATCGTTGGTATAGCTAAATGCATTTTGGCTTTGAGTTGATTGATTTCTGGATAAATTGGGCCTGAACTTTATATCCCAAGTTATACATTTATGCCTCAGTGCAGTACAAGAAAAGTAAGTATATAAAATAAACTTAGAAAGGAGACAGAGGGGCACCTGGGTGGCTCAGTTGGTTAAGTGTCTGTCTCTTGATACTGGTTCAGGTCATGATCTTGTGGTCATGGACTCATGGTCGTGAGATCGAGACCTGCATAATCTGCACTGAGCATGAAGTCTGCCTGGGATTCTCTCTCTCTCCCCCTCTCTCTGTTCCTCTTTCGCTTGCACACACACACACCCTCTGTCAAAATAAGTTTAATAACTTCAAAAAAAAGAAAGGAAAAGCAAAATTATTTAATTGGATGTTTATTACCTGAAAACACATTTCTAAGCTCCTTGTAGCCTTTGTCCCTCACAAGGACTGAGGTAAAAATAGCCTAAACAATTCAGGTAGCTTCTGGGTAAAATGCTGCAATAAAATAGAGGTAGAGAGGATAAGCAATAATATTCCATCTAAACTGTGGACATCAAAATAAGGAATAGATCTAAAAATATATGACACCTTGGGGCACCTGGGTGGCTCAGTTATTTAAGCATCCAACTCTTGGTTTTGGCTCAGGTCATGATGTCATGGTTGGTGACATTGAGACCCATGTTGGGTTCTGTGGAGCCTGCTTGGGATTCTCTCTCTCTCTCTCTCTCTCTCTCTCTCTCTCTCTCTCCCTGTCTTTCTGCCCCTTCCCTCTCTATCTCTCTCTCCCCCTCAAAATAAATAAAGAAATAAACTTAAAAAAATAAAAGGGGGCGCCTGGGTGGCTCAGTCGGTTGAGTGACTGACTTCGGCTCAGGTCATGATTTCACAGCTCATGAGTTCGAGCCCTGCATCGGGCTCTGTGCTGACAGCTCAGAGCCTGGAGCCTGCTTCGGATTCTGTGTCTCCCTCTCTCTGCCCATCCCCCACTCACACTCTGTCTCTCTCAAAAAATAAACATTAAAAAAAAAAAAAGATGTCCAGTATGATGTTGAATAAAAGTGGTGAGAGTGACATTCTTGTCCTCTTTCTGACCTTAGGGTTAAAGCTCTCAGTTCCCCATTGAGGATGGCATTAGCTATGGGTTTTTCATATATGGCCTTTATTATGTTGAGGTGTTTTCCCTTTAAATCTTTGTTGAGGGTTTTTATGCATGGATATGGTACTCTGTCAAATGCTTTTTCTGCATCTGTTGAAATGATCTTATGGTTCTTATCCTTTTTCTTATTGATGTAATGTATTATGTTGATTATTTGCAAATAGTGAACCACCCTGGCAACCAAGGAATAAATCCCACTTCATTGCAGTGAATGATATTTTAAATGTATTGTTGGATTCAGTTTGCTAGTATTTTGTTGAGAATTTTTGCATCTATGTTCCTTAGAGATTAGCTCCTTTAAATTTGTTATTAACTTTTATGTATTTGGGTGCTTTCACATTGGGTGCATAATGTTTACAATTGTTGTATCTTCTTGTTGGATTGCCCCCTCTATTATTATATGGTGTCCTTCTTTGCCTCTTGTTATAGTCTTTGTTTTAAAGTCAATTTTGTCTGATAAAAGTATTGCTACTCTGGCTTTCTTTTTTTAATTAATTTATTTTGAGAGACAGAGACAGAGACAGAAACAGAGTGAGCGGGAGACAGAGAATCCCAGGCAGGCTTTTTGCTGCCAGCGCAGATTCTGATATGGGGCTCAAACCCACGAACCATGAGATCATGAGCTGTGCCGAAACCAAGAGTCTGATGCTTAACTGCTTAACCAACTGAGCCACCCAGGTGCCCCGCCCCTCTGGCTTTCTTTTGACATCTGTTTGCACCATAAATGTTTTTCTACCCCCTCACTTTCAATCTGCAGGTGCTTTAGGTCTGAAATTGGTCTCTTGTAGGCAGCATATAGATGGGTCTGGTTTTTTATCCATTCTATCACCCTATGTCTTGTGATTGGAACGTTTTTTACATTCAAAGTAATTATTGATACATATGTCTTTACTGCCATTGTATTACTTGTTTTGTGGTTGTTTCTGAAGATTTTCTTGTTCTTGTCATTCTCTCTTTCATGGATTGCTGGTTTTCTTTAGTGATAATTTGGATTTCTATCTCTTTATTCTTTGCCTATTAGTGGTTTTTGATACTGTTAGGTTTGTGTATAACATCTTCTGCTGTAGCAGTCTACAGTAGGTTGATGGTTCAGTTTGAACCCTTTCTTTACTCCTGTCTTCCCCATGGTTCAGGTTTATGGCATTATATTTTACATCCTTCTATTTTGTGAGTTCCTTCACTGAATTTTTAAAGAAGTATTCATTTTTGCTGCTTTGGTGTTCCCTACCTTCATACTGTCATTATTGGCCTTTCCTTTCCATTCCGAGAGTCCTCTTTAGTATTTCTTGCAGGACTGGTTTAATTGTCACAAACTCCTTTAGTTTTTGTTTGGGAAACTCTATCTCTCCTTTGGTTCTGAATTGCAGCCTTGCTGGATAGAGTATTCTTGGCTGCAGGTTTTTCCCATTCAGCACTCTGAATATATCATGCCATTCCTTTCTGGCTTGGCAAGTTTCTGCAGAAAAAGCCATTAATAGCCTTACGGGGTTTCCTTTGTATGAAATTGTCTTGTCTTGCTGCTTTTAATATTGTTTTATCACTATATTTTACCATTTTAATTACAATGTGTTGGTGGAGTGCCTGGCTGGCTCAGTCAGTAGAGCATGCAACTCTTGATCTTGGGGTTGTAAGTTTGAGCCTATGTTGGGTGTGGAGCCTACTTAAAACAATATTAATAATAAACAACAGTATGCCTTGGTGTGGTCCAGTGAGTATCCTTATGATCATTGCTTTAAGTTCTCCATCAGGCTTGTTACTCTGTTTCACTTATATCTCCAGCTGTCACCTTCTCTTGTTCTTTCATTTGGGACAAATTCCTCTGTCTTCTCATTTTGTCTAAGTCTCTGTGCCTATTTCTCTGTGTTAGGAAAGTTAGCTACATCTCCTGTTCTTGAGGGTAATAGCTTTATGAAGAAGAGGTCCTATAATGCCCTGCAGTGTAGGGTCCCCTTTTCCCCAGGGCCTGGCACTTCTGGGAGTGTCTCCAATGTGTTGTGTGTGCTCTGCTGTTGTGTCCTGACTGCTTTATCCATCAGGCCAGTTATCTGCAGAGACTCTCTGTGCCTGTTGTGGGCAGTGTTTGGTTCCTGGCCTGAATATGGTGCATTTTAGTTAGGTGTGCTCTGATCTGCTTGGGAAATGAGATATATCTCCACTGTCACCAGAATTGAGGCCTCACCAAAACACCTGGGTCAGGAGATGCGGTGTCAGTAGGGGTTTGGGCCAGTCTTCTAGAGGAGGGGGCCTACCACACTGAGACAGAGGCGAGCATGACTGGAAAGGGCCCCCAGATGGCAAGGGGGCAGGGCTTGGTTTAAGCAAGTCAGGTAGCAAGTGTCCAGTGTTGGTGCCCTACTGGTACCTGCAGGTGGCCCTGTGCTCATGTTGAGGGGCTGCGGAGGGAAATGACACTGGCCAATGTCTTTGTTCCTGGAGGGGTCTCTCCATTGAATGCTGCCTATCCAGAACAGGCTCCAAGATGAGCAAATAACCTCCTCGCTCTGTGGCCCAGGCACTCTTCAGATTGCTGTTTTTGCCTGCTTTCTCTCCAAGAGCAGCCCCAGTGTCCTCCAAGCTCTCTTTTAAAACTCCTTTAAAACTCCAGGCTCTAAGCCTTGCTGGTTAAAAGAACTCACAAAATTTAGGCCCTTTCACTTTCTAAGTCCACTGCTATGGGGATTTGTCTCTCCTGTACATTTCCGTGTGCTAGTTTGTCCCTCACCCTTCTCTGAGATTACAGCTCCCAATCCACTGCAGCACCATGATCCATTTCTCTCCCAAGCCAAATCTCCGCACTTCCTACTTTGTAGCCTCTTCTCTGCCTTTGGTTGTGGAGTTTGTTCTGCCAGTTTTCAGATTGATTTCTGGAGTATTTAGGATGATTTGATAGGTATCTAATTGTATTCGTGGGACAAGGCAAGCCTAGGGGCCTCCTATTCCACTACCATCTTCCAAGAACCCCTATAGACCTGTATTTAAAGGGCTCATGTGATTAGGTCAGGTCCATCCTGATAACATGCATAGCTTAAGGTTAAGAGACCTTAATTACATTTGCAAAATTCCTTTTGCCATGTGTCTTATTTTCCTAGGCTCCCACAACAAACTATCCCAAACTTGGTGACTTATAGCAAGAGAAATTTATTCTCTCACAGTTCTGGAGACCAGAAGTCCGAATGAATGTCAGGTGTTGGCAGGGTTGTTGGCTTCTGGGGCCTCTGAGGAAGAATCTGTTTTATGCCTCTCCCAGCTTCTGGTGTTCACTAGCAATCTTTAGTGTCCTTGGCCTGTAGCTGTGTCACTCTAACCTCTGTCTCTGTCTTCACATGGCCCTCTTCCCCTGTGTGTCTCTGTATCCTCTCTCCTTATAGGGACACCAATATTGGACTTAGGGTCTACTCTACTCCAGTATTACCTCCTCTTAAATATCTGCAAAGACGCTATTTCCAAATAAGGGCACATTCTGGGTTTTGGGTGGACATGAATTTTGGGGAAGACACAATTCAGCCCCCAATAGTCCACTCTGCACCCCCCCCCCAATTGATGTCTGTCTCATGTGTGAAATACATTCAACTCACCCCAATATCCTCAAGTCCTCACCCATTCCAGGATCAATTCTAAATCCAAAATCTCACCTACATATCGTCAACTGCATAAATCCCAAATGTCATCATCTAAGTCAGGTATCCACGAGACTGGATATGAACTTCCTTTATTATTCAAAGAAATGGCCTGTAACCTGGAGTTTAGAAATAAATTTGTTATGTAGGGGTAATTGTAAGGTAACTCAACCAATCTTAATTAGGATTATTACCATTAGCAAAGACAGCATATATAGCTAAAATATATCATATTTATTAAACACTAACTGAATACTTACTGTGTACCAGACACTCTTCTAGGTGCTAAGAATATGTTAATAAATTAAAATTGACAAAATCCCAACCTTCATATTTACATTTTGGAACTAAGTATGCCCAACTTGTTAAGAAATTATTTTTCCTAAGAATTTTTTTACGTTATGTGAACAAATTGTTTTTGATGATTTCTATTTATGTAGAGCACATAAATAAATAGGCCTCAGAAATTCGGTTTGTTGGTTACAAGGTTGGTGAGAGGAGGGACTAGCTCTCTTGCCTTTAGTACCTACACAGCTATTATACTTCAGCTGAGTTCAGCATAAACATTTATTAAGCACCACCTTCTGTGCCACTTTTGGCATGTCACTTGAGGTCATGTGTCTGCCTGCATCCTAAGTGACCTCTGCATCCCTTTACTCACCTTATGTCCCAGCCACATGGAAATACTTGCTGCACCTTGAACATTTTTATGACACTTGTGTTTTTGTTTCCTTCTTTCTTTCTTTCGTTTCCTTCCTTCTTTCTGCCTAGAAATACCTTCTTTACCTTATGGGAAACTTACCCTTCAAGACACAGTACCAGTGGCTCTTCCTCTGTGGAGTCTCCACGTGCGTTATCCTGTGGCCAGAGTTAATTGGGTCTTATTCTGTATTACTACCTCATTTTGTCTCTCCTCGGCTCGGCATTCTTATTGGGCCTTCTTTATATTATTACAAACTGATTAGGGGGCACCTGGGTGGCTCAGTCGGTTGGGCGTCTGACTTCGGCTCAGGTCACGTTCTCACGGTTCGTGGTTCGAGCCCCACGTCCGGCTCTGTGCTGACAGCTCGGAGCCTGGAGCCTGCTTCGGATTCCGTGTCTCCCTCTCTCTCTGCCCCTCCCCCACTCATGCGCGCGCGCTCTCTCTCAAAAATAAACATTAAAAAAAGTTTAATAAACTGATTAGTTTCTCCAACCAAATTGTAAACTATTGAGAATTGATCTTTATATGCCTTGCACATAGTAGGCAAATAGTGAATGAATATAAATTTAAAATGATTTTAAATCACTAAGTTCTGTACCTGAAACTAACATTATATTGTATGTTAACTGACTGGAATTTAAATAAAAACTTGAAAAAAATGGTTTTAAAAAATTTCAGAATATATAAAATTATTAATAAGAGTTCCTGATATTTTAACTTATATGGGAAAATATTTATTGCCTTGATTAAATATATTTTAATTGTAAAAGCATGGGAATATAAGAATTATTTATTATTTATTACTACTGAATGAGAAATTAAATAGTAAATATAAAAACCAAAATGTTACCTTACACATAATAGTGATTAGAGACCTTACACCAAGTCTTTTGTTATATGCTTTCTTGAGCACTACATAACTCATCCGTTAATACTCAAAAAGTAGTTGAGAAGAATAATGTAGTGAAAATGACGGGCCATATTTTTATATTGTAATTGTGCAAAAAGTAACCAGAGGAAGGAAGATATACTTTTTGTATTTTGACATGTGAAAGTAAAGGATTTTTTTCTGTTCCACCTTTGTGATTACTCTGTGTATTTACCGGTTTTGATAGAAGTCTTTTTGTTAACATACTGAGTTGGAAAAGAGTTTTTAATTTGTGGAAAGGCTGGTATTCTTGGCATAGTTGTTTAGAGATGGAAGCCTTGGCAAGCATGATAAATTCTGAACATGAAATATTAGAGCTTTTAATTTATAATAATATTATGATGCTTTAGCATTTTAGGCTTATTGGGAATTTTTGTTTAAATGATTAGAAAACACAACAGAAGAAAAATTGTTGCAATCTAGTGTCTCTCTCGATTGGCAAATGAGCCATTCTAACTATTTCCTGTGTGCTCCTATTTCCTGCAGGCTTAGTCCTCCTGTCCTTCCACTGTGCTCCTTAAAGGAAATACATTTGTCTACTGATAAGTTTTTCAGAATGGAACCATCTGAAATTACCAATGGTTGTTTTCTTTCTGTTCTAACAAGGGAGGTAAGGGGGAAAATCCCAAACCATGTTATACTTTGTTAAGAATTAAGAAACAACAAAGCCTCATAAAGAGGAACCTAGGAACTTTGTGAACATTTTGTAATGGTGTGTTTATTTCATAAGTAGCTAAAAGACAGGAGAAAGAATTATTACTGTGTGACACAAAAATCCGTATTTTTTTTTAAGTTTATGTTTTTAGTAAGCTCTACACCCAACGTGGAGCTCGAACCCACAACCCCGACATCAAGAGTTGCACATTCTTCCGGCTGAGCCAGCCAGTGCCCCCCAATCCCTTTTTCTATCTTTCTATTCCCCCTGAGGGTTCCTCCCTTGCCTGCTCTCCACCCCCACTTCTCCAAGCACTTTGCCACATCTAGTTCATCTTAGCTCACATGGAAAAAATAAGCTCTGTAATTATTTTTTTTTTTTCTGTCAGATTTACAAATGGGGAAGTTTTGGGGCACCAGGGTGACTTGGTTAAGCATCTGCCTTCAGCTCAGATCATGATCTCATGGTTCATGAATTTGAGTCCCACATCGGGCTGTCTGCTGTCTGCAGAGCCTGCTTCAGATCCTCTGTCCCCCTCTCTCTTGCCCCTCCTCTGCTCTCTCTCAAAAATAAAAACTTAAAACAACAGCAACAAAAAACAAAACAAATGGGGAAGTGTAAGTCTAAAAAAAAAGTCATTTACTGAGGTTTATGGGCTATATTAGGGACTCAAGCCCAAAAGCCATTTCTTTTATAGTAATAAAGATACACTTTTATTTTTACTGAAACACTGAGAAAATTTGTAATATACACAATAGTTAACTCCTACATTTAGTAACTGCTTCTTTTGATTGTAGCGGGACCCATCTGAGGCAGTGTCTGTGAAAGATGTTTTGGCCCGTGCTGCAGCAAAGGGTCTACTGGATGGAATTGAGTTGGGTAAAGCTTCAAAATGGGAGAAGAAGAAGAAGAAATCAAAAATACCATTGTCAAGAGCCCCCACCAATGATAGTAATGACATCCAAATGAAAATTGCTGAATTCCTGAATCGAGAAAGTAATGCAAATGCTAATCGGTCAGAGACATTAGCAACAAAAACATCTCTTCCACAGAAAAATACAACTACAGCTGGTTCTTCCTCGCAAGTCAGAAAACCCAACAAGCCCACCAGCAATCCTTTAGTGCCTACATTTATGAAGAACACAGCTCAACCCAGACCGTATGAACGGCAGACAAACTTCGTAAGATCTCGCCCAGAAGACAGAGTGATGGCACTGAAACCTGTAGAGATTGTTTTGCCTCCAGTAATGTTGCCATTTTCAGGTTCCCAAGGGATCAAATCTCAGATACCAACTCAACATTTTTACTATCGTTGGGTTGGACCCAAGACTGTCATGCCCAACTACTTTCCCTCACCATCAATATCCAGAAGAGGGGAAAAGCCTAGAGAAAACTTACCTTCCTCCCTACTCAGGCATCCTCGGCCATGGCTTTGACCATCTTGTGTTTTTTATAGGGGTCAAGAGCAGTTCATGTTTTTTCAAAGTCTGATATTTCTCTGAGGTTAGCCATCCCTATACAAGATACTCATCCTTTTGGCCACTTAGTATCTTCTAAAGGTGCTGTTAACTTCAGGAGAATTAAGACAAGTGAGAAATAACAATGTAGGCACTTCAACAAAAGCAGAATTCCTACATTTCAACAGCTCAGTGCTGATCTGTTCTAGAATGTCCAGCTTAGACTCAGGATCAGCTGTTAGAACTTGTATCCCTCTTGTTAACTTTCAGTCTGGACTCAGGACACCAGTTTTAAGAGAAAGCTGCAACAATTTTTCCTGACGGGAAACACTGTCTGCCTTATAACAGACTTGAGGTGGTTTACTAGAGTGTAGATACGGAAAAGACGCTGGCCTCTCACACTGACTTTATGTTGCTTTTTCAGTATCCACCTGCGGTTTGACATTTTCAATTGCTATGGAGGTTGGTTTTTTTTTCTTAAATATCAAAATATTCTTTAAACGGGGGGGGGGGTGTCATGAGTTTTTGTGATGTGATTGAGATTGAGTAGGAAGAACAGGAGGTTCCGAAGTTCCAGGTGTGCATAGTTCAGAAGTATGTTAACAGAGCAAAAACGGTTTCTCATCGAAAGAGCTTCTGGGATCCTGAGCAGACTGAACACACTATCCCTTCTGCCAAATATGGTTGTGAAAAAGTGACTGTACACAAATTTCCATCCAAATAGTAATAATTCTGAGGAAGAGGCAAAACTGTTGACTACAAGTGACACCTGTTATTGAAGAAATCCATAAAAATGTCTGATTCTGTTCAAAGATCAGGTGAAATGCTAAAATCTACAAGTCATTTCAAATGGTACACGGTAATCAAACTGGTAAATCATTTCTGATGCACAACGAAAATATATTGTAGCACTAGGTTAATTATATTAAAAGTCAATTCATCTTGAATGTATCATCCATTGCCTACCAAGAATTGGTATGATTATCATTTTGGGGTCTATTGATTTTTTTTTTTCTTCATCATGGAAACAGAGATTGTTTGACATTTAATCAAGTAAGTTACAACTATGAAACCTATTGTTTAAAAACATGTTCATAGACACAACGTTTGAATATAAAGTTCTATTTTCAGAATCTAGTCGTGTTGAACAGTGTTATGTAAATTCCTAAATGTTCAATTCAGGTGGCATGATTTCAGTAGAGTATTATCTTCTTCAAGATGAATTTTTAGGTCTATTTCAGCCTAACACCCTATCCTTTATTTTCTCACTTGAAGTGAGGCTAAACAAAATGGCGAATTTCATTTTATTGGTAATAAATCTTTATTTTAGCTAAAAATTTACATAGAATGTGTCAACGAAGAAAGGGAACAAGCCTTCGTATACCTGGAAATTTAAATCCTCAAAGAATTCTCAATTATGACTCTCAGCAGGTCCAGAAGTGTTTTAAATGCTCAGCTTATTTTACTGACTGCAAAAATAAAAAACGATAGATTTCTTTGTTCCGGATATGGTGTCTCTCCTCTTGCTCTGGCTTAGAGCACTCCGTGCCCCGAGGGACTAGTGCAGCTGCCGTGAACTTTGTTGGGTGAAGAGCTGGAGTGTTTTCCAGGGAATCGCTCATTCCCCCTGTGCTCTGCCCCTGCCCCAAGCTGCAAAGGATGCCACTGTCCACGAGTAGCAGGTCTCAGACCCTTATTTTCTGTGATGTTCTGAAAAGGAAACTCTCACTGTGAAGGAATAGTTCAGGCTATTTTCTGAGAAGCTTGTGATTCGTGTCGCATCACAATGTAAGCCACTTATTTTCAGTATCTTACCTAACACGCTTGTCACTGTTCTCTTCAGAAATATATGGAGATTCTGAATGGTTCATTAAGCCTGTAGTTTTCTTCTTTGAGAGTCTTCTGAGAAGGGCGTGATCAATTATTTAAGTACTTTTGTGGAGTAAAAAGGGAAAAATACTTTGGATAAAGACAACATGAGCGATTGAGTGAAGGAGAATATTGATTACACGGACATTTTCCTTTCTTGAGCTTCTTACAGGGAAGTGCTGCAAAAATCTAAAATAGGTTTGCTGGTATTTAGATTCTCCAATAGCAAATTTTATCTGAAATTACTTACCACTAGTATAATACCTGAAACCGAAATGAAATTTCATTCCTTCAGAGTAACTGCCTTTGATAGAGTGAAAGAGAAACTATGGGGCGGAAACGCAAGAGGAACCAGAAAAATGGGTACATACTCTACATTCTGCTTCTCTTCCATGTCTGACAGTTGAACTAGCCCAGATTCAACTGGTTTTTCTGGCTACCTTTGCTTTTGGATTTAGTGCCTGTGCAACTTTATTCTTCATTCTTTGACGTCAGACTCTTAAAGGATATGAAAGATAGACTTTCTTAACACTAGACTGCTTACCCAGGCCTTGCGTTGGTGACTCAGGATGCCAGCGGTCCTTCCTGGTCACCAGATAAGAGCAGTGTGATAAATTAATTACTCAGAATTTAAAGTTACTTTCTAGTTCTTAACCAGGTGGAAACCTGCAATAGCAAAGCAGAATAATTTGAAAACAAAATGAGTAGCGTGGCGACACTGAACTTGTATTTCCATTCCTGGATCTATAGGACTGAGATGTCAGATAAATGAGCCAGACGTTTTATGCAGCTAAGTTTATTCTCACAACATATTACATTTAAATGTGTCAAAGTGGTCAACAGCAAACGGGGCCGAAAGCAAAACCAAACGTTCTTTCAGGATAAACAAGCCGCTTTTGATGGCAGGGAGTGCTCTCACTGATCGGGTGTGAGTGGAATCTTTTCTCTGAAGCTGAAATAAATTGAACTTCATTTTACTGGCTGTATAACACACACGTCATCTGGGTATTAGGTTAAGGAAGCCTGGCAAACTAGAGAGCTAATGGTTTTACTGGCTACATTGTGCTCGTCTCAGAGAGATGTTTTTCATGTTGTTTGTGAAATCTTGAATCTGTGTTGCAATGCTTAATGAAATGCGTGTGTCATACGAGAAAAGGAGGAAAGATTTAGGGCTTTCGAGTAGGTGACCTTGTGTGGAATCACCTTACCAATCTCTACTCCGTCCTGAGATCGGAGTGGCTCTTTGACAAAGTAGCGGTGCCAACAGTTTCTCACCAGGAACGAATTTTAGTGGAGATGGGTCTAATGTCCCCTCATGCAGTCAGACAGACACGAACGAAAAACAGTGGTCCTAATTAGCTACGGGTGGTCTTCTATCCAGGTGAACAGAGGGCTTGTGGGCACGTGTCTGTCGCCTAGAGGAGATGACAGGTGTTGGGAAGGACATAAACACACAGCCCCAAGCGGTGCTTTAGGTTTGCCACAGGCGTGTTGGCTCTTCCCCTTGAGGTTGCCAAGAGGCGCATATATGAGGTGGCCAGTCTGCGTCTATCTAGCTGCTTTTAAAAAATAAAAGGAACTTTAAGCATGTTGCCATTTCTTCTACATAGTCCAATAAAAATGTGTCTACAAATCGTTACAAAACCACCTTTTCGGCAACGTATAGTTCACTGAGATTACTTAGGCCTGGATACCTTGTGAGATACTGTCCAGTAAAGAGAATACATTAACACGATAATGCAGTATATTTCAGTAAAAATAGAATAAATAAAATAAAAATATCTTAAGCTGTATTTAACAGGTTAATTAAAAAAATGATAAGACATACAAGGCATAGTGAACATGGCTGCCTGTTTACCGAGTCACAGATATAAAGAATGCATAGATAACTGAATGTCACCACAATATCAGGTAAAACACGGCATCCGCACACAGGAAAATACACACATACTTTCATACATACTTTTTGGCCATGGCAGAAAGTGTCTGAACGTACTGTTTAACATAATCAATTTTACAAAATTAATTGCATTTAGTATGCAAAGCTATTTTCAAAACAAAATATCTGCAGTAAAGTTTTCAATATGTAAAGGCTATCGTTCGTCTTAATGCATCCTATAATTGCATATATAAATCAGTTTGCTACTTAAAGCTAGCTCAGTATTCTTGATCCTGAAAACAAACAAATGTATGCCTTAGAAAATGAACGGTGGGTTCGGGTAGAGATTTCCAATATAAAAGTGGATGACCTGTTCAGAATTTTTATCACACTAAAACCTTTCATTGTGGAGCTCGAGATGAAACCTCATCATGATTGAATTTTGAACAGCTTTTCAAAGGGCACAGTAAGGACTTTCTTAATGCAATAATTTCTTATGATGGCACTGGTTACTTCAGACAGAATAGCATATAGGCTGGTGAGAAGTAGAATTCATTTCTAGAGTGGCATCATTTTGGTCATAACACCAGGGTGCTAGCAAACAGTTCCAGAGTTCTGAGGGAATAGCAGAAGGCCACATGCTCCATCGTGTTCTCTGGTGGCTAAGTACCGGGAGTTAGGAATGTGTCTATCACAAGTAACATCATCTCTGGAAAACCTTGTAAGTTGAACAGGCCGTACAGCGTGTAGAATCCTGTCCTCTACAACACATTTGAGGCACACTGCAGGAAAACAGTCCTGGACTGAGAGAGGGCGATGGTTTTATGATTAATATCACTGCGTGAGTAATTGGGACATATTTCCCGCCTTCTACAGGGAATTCTAAGATTTCCTGACAATAACTAGATATGCCCAGAGTAATTTTGGAAAGACTCTTCCTCACCGATGTAAAAGCAGCATAACTTATAACAGAGTTGGGAAGTGTGGGCTTTTGTCCCGGCTCTCTCACAAACTTTCGAGAGATCTTAGGCAAGGTGATTGAGCCTCTTGGTACTTTATATTTTTATTTCTCAGATGTGTTTGGTACCTTTCCCTACCTTGTAAGGCTCAAATGTGATAAGAATGTGGAAACCATTGACAAGTAAGTACACAGCAGTGGGTAAATAAAGTGCTCCTTTTAAAACTGGATGTTCTTAACGCATTAATTTTGACATTAAGAAGCAAATAAGACTAATATTTAGATTGGTCTCCTTAGCAACTTCCTTTTAAAACAACGTCAACAAGAGTCTAAATCTGAGTATCTTTGTAAGTATGTGAGAAACGTGAAGCAGGAAACTGCTATTTTGGGGAAACTTGTTAAGCAGTCCGTTGTTGCTATGTTTATTTTGCTCTGATATGAAATTTTTAAATCTTGAAAAAATGGAAAAGATATAAATTTAAAAATATATCTAGTAAAGTCCAACAAATCCCAATATTAAATACATAAATTCAAAAGGTTCAATTTAATGTAATTTGTTGCCATGGACAATACATGATGGACAGACAGCTTTCTGGGCAAAAAGCATTAGGGTAAGACTGAGCTAGATACAGAATCCTAGTGGGTTTCACTAGGAGGCGGACTAACAAAATAATGTGGTGGTGGAGATCCAAAATATAAATGACATTTCCTCAACTCCAAATTGCATATTGGCTAATTAACAAACTAAGGATAAAAGGCGTACGAGGAAGATTTCATTTTAATGTTTATGTAGAGAATGGCCAGAGTGAACTATAATTCTCTAGCTGCATTGTACAATATAAGGCAGAAGTTTGAAACATGTCCTACCCGAAATGCATTAGGATTTTCTTAAATCTTTCTTGTTTTTAATAATCAGTTTGAAAACCGTCTAGAAAGAAAGGCCCTTTTTTGTTCAATTTTAATTTCTCAAATTTGATTTTTTTTTTCAATTTTCAAGTTTCACTTTTTCCCCAACATCCCACAAAACAGCTGCAGACATGAAATGGTGTCCATGTGTCAAAGGGCTTGTCAAGGAAAGCTGCCGGTTGGTTTCTGTACTGATGCCAACAGCCAATTCTGTCAACCCAAAGGTTCAATTTCATGAAAGACTGCAACAAAAACCCATCATCCTAGTTTTACAGCAATTCAATGGTATCTGGTACGCAGTGGCTACTCCAATGTTGGCAACAGGGCCAAGTGCTGCAGGACTTAAACATTGCTTGTGACAGATCCAGTCAAGAAGACAGTGAAACTAACTCAGGCGTCATTCACTCCAAGGACTCAGTGTTAGTTCACTAGGAGGGGTGTGGCCACATTCTTCTCCGTGTGTGTGAAGTTAATGTTCACGATATTTACAATAAGAAAAAGACCTTCCACTGCTCATGATGTATCTGACTGATAGCAAAAAAAATTAGTCATGCTTCTTTTCATATCACATGATGGTGGCAAGACGAGAGAACATGCTTGTCTAACACTGTTTGGTTAAGGATAAATTCTCTGAAGACAAAGCATCAGCAACTGAATGGAAGGCCAGATATCAGTTCATCTTCTTTAGTGTAGCTATTCAATCTTCAGGTAAATATTACAGAATCCTGTAGCATATGCAGCTATGGCGTTTCTGTGACAGGGCGTTTCTGTTTCAAAGTGTCAATGAGGGATAAGACCCCTCGTTTTACATTGGTTGTGACTCTTCTGGTCACTGAGTCTGCTGGCGGAGGAGGTGGTCGAACTTTCTGTGAAGGCGGCCTGGCTACCAAGCACTTCTGGTATCGTAACTGAAATAAAACAAAAATGTTTTATGGTCGTTAATGGTGTATCATCCTTTCTTGTTTAATTTATGATTTGATGACTTAATGCATCACCAATACATTTACTTGCAAAACTTAACGACCTAGCTCCTACGCATTAATCCAAGAGTTTTTCTTTTTTTCCCCTTTTTAAAAAGTATTTATTTTGAGAGAATGTGTGCGTGAGAGCGCGGGAGGGGCAGAGAGGGAGAGAGAGAATCCCAAGCAGACTTGCACTGTCAGTGCAGAGCCCAAGGCAGAGCTCCATCTCATGAACCATGAGATCGTGACCTGAGCTGAAATCAAGGGTTGGACACTTAACCAACTGAGCCACCCAGGGGCCCTAAGTTTATTCTGTTTCCTTAATGTGGGTATTTTAAGGGTTCTTATGATCATTAGGCTCAGCAAAAGTGTTGTGGCTTTTGCCATCCTTTTCTTCCACCCATCTCCACCCTCTACTTGTTCTCTTTATGGATTGGCTGCAATTAATATGCCGAACAGTCGAAGAGCTAATGAAAAGGAAGAGGACTGGGAGAGACAGTATTAGGGTTTTGTCGGAGACACGTAAGTGCTCATGGCTACCTGGGAGACAACATGGGAGAAAGGGCACAGTTTGAATCTAGGTTCTACCATTTATGGGAACTGTGTGACCCAAGCAAGTTACTCAATCTCTGAGCCTTAGTTTCTTCAATGTAAAATGGCAGAAGACTGGGATCTTTACAGAGGGTGTTATGATTAGGGAATACTTGCTGCATGCTGAAAACAGGCCTACCAATGCAGGAGGCATTCACAAATGTTTGTTCCCCTTCCTGTTTCCTGCTTTAATAAAAAAGAATGATGTATAAAGATTTTAGGACACGTTTTATCCACGAGTCTAAATCCTAATGGATTTAAAAATTTTAAGTAATCTCTACACCCCATGTGGGGCTCGAACTCACAACCCCAAGATCGAGAGTCACGTGCTCCAACGACTGAGCCAGCCAGGCGCCCCTAAATCCTAATGGATTTTAAAGTATCCATTAGCACTGCTGGCACCGTAGTTTCACTCCTTCCGAAATATAACACAGTCCACCTAGTTTTCTATTAATGAAAAGTAATTCTTCAAAATTAGATAAGAAGGTTAAAATTTACAAATACGTTTTTTCCTAATCTAAGCACTTGAAAATAATTCCATGGCTGATTTTTAAAAAGCTACTTAAACATTAATAGGTTCTTTGGTACAGTGTGAAACAGGTTGATGTTTCCCCCATGGGAAGCATAAACTATCCACAGCAGAACTCCGAGTCACAAAGCCCAAAGGCCACAGAACTAGCCCCTTCAACCCCATCATACGAGAAACGATTTACCAAATCTCCTCTGTGTAAGGTATCTTGCCAGGTCTGCAACGCAACCCAAACCGTACACTTCCAAAGCACAGATTTATACACGGGCAGGTGTGCAACACGGTACACTGGACCGGAAATCTCTAACATTACGTAAGTCCAGTGTGAATCAAAATCGCACCTGATGGATTTCATTGAGGCTTCCTCTCTCATTCTAAATTTCACCAAAACATCTTCAGCTGGGCCTATGCCACTCAGCTGCAAAATATGCCTAAAAATTAGGTGGATTCAAAAGAATGTGTTTACAATACAGATATTTCAGGTGATAGAAATTCACGTGTAGAGATTTCGGATGGAGAATCATGCAGATTTAATTCAAGAGGAAAGCCATGGAGTTAGAAATGCTGGACTCTGAGCGTAAAGAAGAGGCCGATGTCATCAGTATGACTCATGCTGGATTGGCTGAGCCACTTGAGCTGGCTGCCCTGTTATAATTAAAATTATAAGCACATGAATAAAAATTGTTCCTAAGACAGAAAATAAGTCTGGGAATCAGACGACAAACTGTAACCAGTGATAAAGCTAATTATTTAATTGTCACCAGCATTTAAAATGTACAATTATGGCTGACAGCCATTCATTTTATGACTAAAACCATCTGTTATGATCCCTTTTCAATTTCAGGAAATAACTAAATAGTCATCCTCCATTTTTGCTTGACTGAATGCTTTCATTTTCTATTGTCTCCTTCATCCCATCTCTGGCTCTTGTGCTGGGTCAGAGATTCGTCGTGACTCCTCCACCAGCTCTGCCCCCACCACCCCCACCCACCCTGCCCCTTCACATGCAGGCAGATCTGAATTAGCATCTGGCTCCGAAGTACTTGAGGGGAAAATGCACCTCTGACAAAGGACTGTGGGAAGAAGGATGCCAGATCATGAGCACACAGCACTAGCTCTTACCCTCCCTCTTCCCTCCGTCCCTCTCCATTCAAAGGTGCCTTTTAAGGGAAAAGTCAGCAGACTCCCTTTCCTCGTGACTCATCATTGCCAACTACAGCCCACCTCATCCTTTCCCTTCATTCTTAACCTTAGTGATGTACTGTATGTAGAAAAACAGAGAACTCTCCCAACCTCCATGCCACCTGTCACTCTTGGATTCTTAGCATCTGACTAGTCTCAAAGTCACTGCGACCCAATCAGGAGGCCAAACCCCAACCCTAGGTTCTTAATCTACCACCAAGACCTCGCCCCAACTCTTTATATGACCCTCATTTCAATCCACCTTCACCAGCTCATTTCCCTCAGCTGAAAAAATGTGCAAATCTCCCCTTGCCCCGCCCATCATAAAACAAGCAGCAAATCCCCTTACTGTTGCGCTACCCCTTTCCTGTCAGACTTTGGTCTATTTTAAGGCCTCCACTTCTTTTTCCTCCAGGTCACTTTTCAGTCTAGTGTGGTCTTATACTTCTAGTTAGAGCATCTTTTACACTGCAACTGAATTTTGGCTTATGTGTCTCCTCATATACTTAAGCTCTGTAATGTAAGGCTCATCTCTCAGCCCTACTGGAACTTCCCAGAGTCCAGCCCACAAATGGTGGATTGAATTAAATGAAGAACAGGTGCTTCAAGTTCACCATTCCTCATCCCCAGCCAGGCAATTCTCTACAACATCCCAAGTCGTCTACTCCTGCTTGTTCTCCTGGTTTAGACCCTCTGACACCCTCATGTGACCAGCAAAATGGCTTCTTGGCTGATCTCTCCACCTCAACCTTATCCTCTCAACCCATCCTCTAACTTTGGTGGGTTTTGTTTTTGTTTTGAGTTTGCTTTTAAAACCTAATACCAATTCATCTCTCTTGCTTAATAATCTTTGCCGAAGATAAACACGTTGCCATGATATCACAGGCTTTTTATCATACAGACCTGACCTCCTTTACTTGATTCCAGCAACCGAACCTGCTGTTGCTAAGAATCACCATCCACCTCAGGTTTTGGTGCCTACATTCATACTGTTCCCTCAAATTTTCTAGAACTTTTTCAGCGTCCAGCACAATAGGTGCTCAAAGGATATTTGCAGAATGAATGATGTGGTGTTTTTGTTTGATATCATATACATGGTGCAAAGAGAACTGGCTGTGTCACCTCAAAAACTCGGGGTTGCGGGGCACCTACTTGGCTCAGTCGGTTGAGCATCTGACTTCGGCTCAGGTCATGATCTCCCAGTTGGTGTGTTCGAGCCCCACTTTGGGCTCTGTGCTGACAGCTCAGAGCCTGGAGCCTACTTTGGATTCTGTGTCTCCCTCTCTCTCTGCCCTTCCCTGCTTGCACTCTTTCTCTCAAAAATAAATAAACATTAAAAAACAAACAAAAAAACCCCCAAAACTTGGGGTTGAACACAGGCTTTGTCTTGTCAACTCTGTGCCCTGAGGCCCGCTTTCTTCTGAGCCTCTGTTCTGTCATAAAGAAAACAGAACAACTACCTTACAAATGGCTGTTTTAAGGATTAAGTTCACAGATATAAATTAAATAAAATATGTAAGAACAGTGGGCTTAAACCAACTATCTGAAATAAAAATCATTCAATACACTGCAATTTTTTTAAGTACCAAGTTCGTTCTAAATAGCACCAATTCATACATGACCAACATTTCCTGATCACCTATTGAAATTAATTAGAGATCAAGAATTAAGAATTTGTGGCTTTGAAGATCACTGCTTTCAGTGATACTGGAAATCTCCTCAGAACATCGCTCCGCCCAGTCCCGCTTCTTGTAGGCGTCCTGGCCTCTTGAGATGGTAAACCCCTCATCGTGACTGTGTCCACAGGAATGAGGGTGTTATACAGCAAAACATCACTTTAGAGATTAGACATATTTTCCCTTATATTAGTAACTCTGTGCTAATTTACCGCATATGAGACAAGAGCAGTGGTGCGGGAGGTCCAACGGCTCCCTGGCGTGTGACTACTCACCATGCAGGCGGCCTGTACCGCCTCGGACACGTTACCCGCATTAGGCTCGCACCAGAAAACGTGGCACTCAAAACGCTGGTTCCCGGTGTCCATGATGAAGGCAAATGTATGAACATCCTTCCCGACGCCCATGAAGGACAGGAATCGCACGCGGCACTCCACTAAGATTTCCTCTTCATTCTGCAAGACACATTGGTCAGCCCCCACTCTCTCTGTGAAGCCAGGCAACAGTTATAAAATAAACATATTCATTTCTTAGATCATAGAATCAAGACTGGAGTGGCCGTGTAGAGACACTGGTGTTAAAAATACATAGCTCGACTGGATTTAGAAAGGACTGTTTTCCTAGAAAGGCGAGTTTCTAAATATGTCCGCAGCAGCCATCATTGCTATGTGGGCGTCTGACATTTAATCCCGCGCTGAGCTACACTCTCCGTGGCAGGCGTGTTCTGTTGCTGTCGGTCCTCTAGGCTCCAAGCCTGCGTGTTCACTGTGGGTAGGAACCCTGCCATGTATACTATACTTCTTCGGGTTTGCCCATACAGGGCACCCAGTGGCTCAAAACCCATTTGCCCAAGTGAACCCGCTGGAAACCTCAGAGCAACCAAGAGAAAAGGAGCCATGGGATGGCTTTCCATCCAGTTCTCCTTCCCATGCTAAATACCACGTGGAATCATATTTCTATCTAAAACTGTGTATAAAAGCTGCCAAATCACTTTGTTCCCCACAAACCGGTCCCCATATGGTATCCATATGATGCAGTGTAAAGAAATGTTCGGAATTCATTCTTACGAACACCACATCCTTTGCAACAACCATATGTAGTTTGTGAATTAGTAAACACATCCAGAATGTTGACTTCTGGATCATTAACATCTTGACTTACTAAATATTCACTCAGGTGCTATGGAATTCCTTAACAGGCAAATGAAACTAGCCTGAGACGCCATGAAGTTTTCTTGGGAGAGATGATGTTTAGGTTGAGATCCCGGTAAATGTTGGGTAGGCAAAGGCGTGGAGCACAGAAGTGCTTGTAGATGCTGAGGCAGAAAAGGGTATGACATGTTTCAAGACTTAAGGAAATCCAGCCTGGCAGGCTGGAGAGGCAGGCAGGGTCAGTGAGCATCTTACTCCTAACTCCTTTTGAGAAGGTGAATTGGGCTTGAAGGTGACCTCCTAGTGGACAGAATCAGGAGCAGGCCAACAACCTGCGGTCTTTCCGTGGCAGGTGCTTCACGGTGGTGGAACTGAAAAGTGGTAAAGAGTCTGGAGCAGACTGCCTGGATCAAGTCCTGAGCTTGCCACTTCTAGCTGTTGTGACCATGGGCAGTTATTTAACCTCGCCGTGCCTCAGTTTCATCAACCATAAAATTGGGATAATTTGGTTCGAGGCTAATGCTGGCCTCTCTGGATGACCACCGGCCTCTGCTACTATTGACAGAACAAACCAAAGACCCTCCACGACAGAAGCATCTCCTGGGCCCCAACTCCAGACAAATAGCCCAGGTAACCCTGAACCCTGGAGAGCAGCCAAAAAACCACTCCCCGTAATGAGTTACTGCTAGCGTCATAGTTACCTCTGGCAAATGATTTTAATCTCTTGGGCCCATGAGGAAGAAAGAATGGGGAACACCAGGACAAGAGCTTCTTGGTTCAGAGGAGAGCAAAGTTATGCAGAGATCCAGACACAAAGGACAAAAAAATTGTTTTATAAATGCAGGCTATTTTAATTACAAGTAAGCATAACTCCCTGGAGGTGAAGGCTTGGCTATGTGTCTAAGTTCCATGGAAGATACTGTATCCAGAGTTTCACTGTAACCCAGACAGACCAACTGCATCTACGATCCTTCTTACCTTTTCACTGATGACAGTCACAGTAGCATCGGCCACATTCATGTTCACTGACGGCCAATCCTCCTTGTTAGATGAGGTCATAAGACTTTCTATGGCATTGTTCAGGGTATCCATTCCTGTGGATGGAACAGATAATTGAAAAAGGTCCTAAAGCCACTTATCACTCTCCAATGTGGGCCCAAATCACCCAGTAACAGCTACACCCAAAGTAATCTTTTTTTTTTTTTTTTTTTTTTTTTAAATAGTTCCAGGAGATATTCTATTTGAGCATTTCATTGCTTGGGGAGGAAAAAAAAAAAAGCCAGCTTTTTCAATAGAAAGGAGGGTCATGAGAGCCTCCAGAGACGTGCAGTGTGTGATGTCCTGTCTAACTGGACCATGGTACTACTTTCTCTCCAAAGATTCCCCAGCCCCAGGTATATAAATAGCACTGAAGCAAATGCTACCTTTTCCTAAGCAAGGAGCCTGGGAAAAAAGGAACTGAACAGAAGCCAGCGACTGCCAGAATACTCCGATCTTCCTCCACCTTATTCTGCTACTTGAACAAGGCCAAGTTTGGAAGGCCCTGTACATGAGTAGAATGCACTATACCAGGGGGCCCTTTTGCTGAGTGTTCCCACACCCGTTTTTTTGTGGCAGTGAGGGAGTAGGTCAGATAACCACCTTATTGAGATATAATTCATCTATAATTCACTCACTTAAAGTGTACAACGCACTAGTTTTTAGTAAATTCACAAAGGTGTGTAATCATCACCACAATGAATTTTAGAACATGTTCATTTCCTCAAAAAGGAACCCTTTACATTTTTGGGGTCACCATCCATCTCTTTCCAGCCCCCTAGTTCTAGGCAATTACTTAATTTAATTTCTATCCCAAGAGATTTGTCTCTTCTGGACATTTCATATACATGGAATCACACAGTATGTGTGATTTGTAACTGGCTTCTTTCATTTAGCATATGGTCTTCGTGGTTCATCCACGTTGTAGCATTTATCAGTACTTCATTCCTTTTATTTTTTTTTTTTTAGTACTCCATTCCTTTTTTTTAAAATTTTTTTTTTAGTACTTCATTCCTTTTTTTAAAAATTTTTTTTTAGTACTTCATTCCTTATTTATTTATTTATTTATTTTAGTACTTCATTCCTTTTTACTGCCAAATAAAATTCCACTGTATGGCAGCATCACATCTCATGAATCCATTTGTTAGTTGAGGGACATTTGTTTCTACTTTGTGACTATTACGAATGCTGCTACTGTGAATGTGTGTGTGGACAGATGTTTTCATTTCACTTGGGTATGTGCCCAGGAGCAGAACTGCTGAGTCAAACGGTAACTCTGTGAACTCTGGAGGAAGTGCCAGACTGTTTTCCCAAGTGGCTGTACCACCTTACTTTCCCCCGCCCCGAGCAGTGCATGAGGGTTCAGGTTTCTCCACAGCCTTTTCCGCCCAGGAAAAGGGCACATCTCCCCGCCTCCTTTCAGCTCGTATGGCTAAGCAACGAAGTTCTGCCCCCGGGGTGGGAGCTGACTGCCTTGTGTGCTGCTCTTGGATCACACCTTGGAAGGAAAAGCATGAGGGCTCCCTCAGCCCTTTCTCCCTGCCCAGGGGCCAACGAGGACTGAAGCAGAGATGGCCCCAGGGATGGAAGGCCCACTTGAGAAGGGCAGAGCCCTGGCTCATGCATCTCTGGCCTGCTGGGTGCATGAGAACTATGTGTCTGCCTTGTTGAAGTCCTTGTATTCTGGGGACCACATGACGAGCAGCTTATTAGCCTGCCCTCTTTTGCTCTTTTGATTGGGACTGTTCATGTGCTGTGGCTGGTGACAGTGCAAGGGCCTAATTCAAGCCTAGGAAAGGGAGCAGAACAGTAGATCGCACCCGTTGGGGAGGGTGGACACCTCCCCCGAGCTCCCGAACACTTGCACAGTGAAAGGACATAAATGTTTCACATACCGACGGGTTTGTCTACGGGTAACATGCCCAAGTACTGCACGTGGAACTTCTGGACCAGCTCAGTCTTTGGTGTTGGAAAATCTACTACAGGGAACAAAAGCAACAGATCTTTGTCAGTGGTTCCAACGTACACATAAAACACAGCCACCACCTGTGCCACAACAGCCTGTCTCTAGAGGGAGAAGCGGCGCACCTGCTCTGGGAGAACAGCGGGTCTTCTGCTAGATACTGGGGGTCTGTCAATCAAAACCCCATTCAACTTTCGTTTCTCAGCAGGGAAGCAGGAACAGTTAGTTCTCGGTGTCTTAAAGCTGCTACTGTCCTTTTCATACATGCTAAATAACAGTTGTTGATGTCCCATTTGTTAGGTGGTTGACGCCCAGAGAGAATTTACTCACAAGGGGCACAGAGACAGGAAAAATAACTAAACAGAATCCCCCCAAATATCAATATATATATTTTTATTTTATTGAGGTATAATTGGCACACAACATTATGTTAGTTTCAGGTGTCTAACACAGTAACTTGATACTTGTATACATTGCAAAACCATTACCATAAGTCTACTTAACATTCATCATCACAGTTACAAAAAGAATTTTTTTCACATCAACCTACATATTTTTAAGCTAGCTGGTTCTTATCCCAGGCTGTACAGGAGTTATAAAATCACTAAAGACAATATTCTTTAATCTTGTCCTTTTTTGTAGCAATAAAACTCATCCTGGCCTTTTGTGCCTAACCCTATTGACACAAAATGAGCTCTGCGCACAGGAGGCTCCCTGGGGCTGGTTCAGTGTGCGTTTGTTGGGTTGAGCATGGTTTTTAAGGAGACTAGAAACGGCCGGGAGCCCTGTGAGACCTTCTGGCTCTTGACTAGGATGGACAGCACCATCGTGAAGACAGCAGATGCACTGACCTACCTTGCAAGGGAACGTCGAGATTCACATTGGTTCTTTCCTGTAAGGAACTGCAGGCCAGGGCTTTGGCATTCTTCCGTTCGGCCATAATCTGAAGGGGAGAAAACACACTGTGGTTTGTGGTTACAGACGCCCTGCCTGCAGCTATTCCAGCCAGCAAAGGGTCTGAGTGGACTTTGCTTCCAAGCTAAGCTGGCTTTACATACAGTCTACTGCCTGACTTCCCACCCCCGTACTGCGCACGTGGAGAAGTGTGCTCATTTTCCCCAGGGGTAACCGGTGAATGACTAGCCCTCAGAGCCCCCTGATTGTTTGGAACTCATTCCTCCACTCACCTGGCTCCTACCTCTAGTGAAACAGCCCAAACAAATATCCTCTGCTGGCCCACTGCGGTCAGTGAGACACGCACAGTAATGGACTTTTCCCACTGTTTCTGAATGCTGGCTGTTAGGTACCCTCTTCCGGGCCCTGGGGATAGCGAATGAGTTCAAATCCCACCTTCGCTACTTACTAGCTGTGTGATCTTGGGCGAGTCACCTGGCCTCTTGTGTCTCATTTCCCCTTTGCACGTTTATGTCCCCAGTGATAAGGTTATGTCAGTTTTGTCAGTGCTCAGCAATATTAGCTGCTATCGATCGGGGTTGTTATTCCTAAACTGTTCAATCTGTCAGCTGCCTACCACACTGGTTCTCTTCTGCTGGGGGCACTGACATCTCCTTTACTGAAAAGTCATCACTTCTCACTTCTGTTTACACAGTGCTGGTGTGGCTTAAGAGCCCAACCTTCGATGACCCAAAAGGTAACTCACACCTTCATTCCCAGCCCAAGCTTTCTGAAAATTCCAGACAGAACGAAAGTCACTTCTTCTCCAGAGCTCCACTCCACCCTTGTCTCGGCCTGCGCCTGGGACAGCAGGCAAGGAGGCGGCCCAGTTTAACAACATCAAATTTTAACTGAGCACGTCCTCTGTGCCAGACTGTGTTCTGGGGGCCTTACGCTCCCCAAGGACAAAGATTTTTCTTTTCTGTTTTAGTCTCTGCCGTGTTCTTAGAACAGTCCCTGGCACGTAAATAGTGTTCAGCGGTGCCTGTTGCAGAAATGGAGGAAGAAAATGGCACCTGGGGAGTGTGCTGTAATGCTGTAACAGGTGCAGCCGGGCCCAGGCTTGTTGATGCACCAGTGTGAATCTGGGCTGGGATAAACAGTGGTGTCGGGACCAGCACCCATCCTGTAAGTCCTGGTCACCTGTATCAGAGCAGCAGACTGGTCCCAGCTCCTTCCCCCCTGAGGAAATGTGGCTGGCACCTGCTTTGTCCCTGCTGCCCAGCAGTGGCTACAGCCTGGGCGTGGCTAGCTCAGAGGAGCTGCAATGAGGCTGGGTCTTGACATCCGCCTCAAACCAGAAAGGTGACGTCCAGCAGAGGTGACGGTGAGGTCTGGTGTTTAGATTCAGTAAGTAAGTTTGGGGAGTAGAAAGGCCTGCCTGAAGGGCATCTGTGACAGTGTCCTGGAGACCTGGCTAATCACTATCTGAACACAAGACGGCAGGTGATATGGTTGCTAAAAATATCAATCACCCCAGTATTGCATCTTTGGAGGTCAAGGGACAGAGTGGCCCATGGTCTTTTCTCTACTGGCTCACCCTTAGAACACTGTGTTCATTCAGGGGGAACCAACTACAGTACGCTCAGAAGTGGGTGAGGGGCCTGGTAACCATGTGACCAAAAAGAGATGGGGTGGGGGTTCTGGAGAAACGAGGGAGACAGGACAGATACTTGTCCAGCACTTCTAAATGTACAGGTACAGTTCACAGCTTCAAATGTTTTAAATAACAAAGGGCTGCCCAGCAAACAGACAAGATGGAGGCATCTTTCCCTGTTGCTACAGATTTCACATCTCAAGTAAATACGTGGAAGTTCTAGAGAAGAGGACTTCAGGTCTACACAAGAAAGAACTCTGTAACAGTCAGCGCTGCTCATTTACTAGAACAGCCTCTTGAAAAGTAGGGGGCCCTGTGGATGGAGGTCAAAGGAGGGACCAGGTAGAGGGTGGGGATGTTTCTAGCAGGACTGCTCTGCTGGAGGGAAGGAAGGCTAGTCCCGAGATGCCCAACTGTCTGTCCTCATTCTGAGGCTCTGTGACTCTGGTTAAGGAAGCAGGACCTCCCCAGTGTGAGACACTGACCACAGCCCTGCCTCACAGCCGGTCAGTTTCCATGAGCAGCTATGTGTCCTCCTGGAGTCAGTGCGGGTTCACGGCAACTCCCGGCTGCCTGCATTTGCACAGACACCCTTCCTTCTCCCTGTGTTTACTCTCAGATCAGGGGGCCCTGTCTCTGGAAAATCTGCCCTGACTCCTTTCCCCCTTTTCCGAGTTAGGCTCGGGGTACCCATCTCTACCACCTCGCCCGTCACTGTTCTGCCCACCTACCATATCCTCCAAACTGTGGGAGGGTCAAAGGCTCTGCTCATTTTGTGGGTGGAGAGCCATTGAGAGCACCACCTGAAATGCAAGAGTACTTTTCCTGGGCTAAATACATGGTCTGCTCGCTTCTCCCGAATGCAAGGCACAGGTCGGCATGCCCCCTGCCCCTGCCCTTTCACGGCCCCTTCCCTGCTCAGGCAGTGAGAAAAAAGAGAGGGATTGACCACAGTGTCCTGACCTGCTTACCTTGGAACAGATTTCGTGGAGACTTGTGGCGATGGCTTTTGCTGGTGTGTCACATCGAAATACATGACATTTCAAAATTCGCGTATCTTTGTCTCTTGCTACATAAGCAAAATCTCTGTGCAAACAAAATTTATCAGTATGTTAGAAAAGGAAACTTTACCAACACGCCCTCTAGTGGCGAATGTTAGCTGAGCAAGGAGCCGGTATGTCAGTGCCAGAGTATGCGAGGGCTAAAAACAAAACGTAAACTTCAATAGCTACCCCAAAATGGAGGAGCAGTTTCATGGATTTAAGAATTCATTTCTGGGGCGCTTGGGGGGCTCAGTTGGTTAAGCATCCGACTTCGGCTCAGGTCACGATCTCGCCATTTGTTGAGTTCGGGCCCCACGTCAAGCTCTGTGCTGACAGAGCCTGGAGCCTGCTTCGGATTCTGTGTTTCCCTCTCTCTTAAAAATAAACATTAAAAAAAAAAAAAAAAAAAGTTTTTTAAAGAATTCATTTCTGAGTAAAAGAACTACAATGTTTCCCAAAGTTAGTGTGCTGAACTCCTGGAAACTCTTACAACCCTTAATGAAAAACCGAATTCTTGATGAACTTTCTCTCTAGTGTAACAACAAATACCATGATTATAAAAGAGAAAAGGGGCTTGAGAAGAGCATGAATGTGCATGAGCGCTATTATGACAAACGCAGTGGTACAGCAGAGGCAGAACAATAGGGGCTGATGGGTAAACACGTGCACGGAGAATGCGTCGGACCCACAGCTGCAGGAGAAAGCGGACGGGCAGTCACGGGCTGGGCTGTGACACAAGGAGACACCGCAGACTGAAATCCCGTCAAAGGCGCTTGATTCTGTTAAGCGCGGCTCCCACTCCAGAGCTCGGGGTGACGGCGGCAGCATGGCACTCTATATCGTCAGCCCAGCCACCTCGGTGGGCGTGCAGCTGGTGCTGCGTGTTAGCATCTGTTCTGCTGATGAAAAGGATATCGACTGTGGCAAGGCCTGGCTTCAAAAGAACCGGGCCGAACAACCAACTGTAAAACTAAATTTCTTACTGTTTGTACTGGAGGACAGTGGTT
This sequence comes from Panthera uncia, assembly GCF_023721935.1. NCBI lineage: Eukaryota > Metazoa > Chordata > Mammalia > Carnivora > Felidae > Panthera > Panthera uncia. The sequence goes on from NC_064811.1 coordinate 33,294,348, forward strand.
TAAAGATCTAAGTGTTTAAGAACAATACACGCCCAGATTTACCCCATCTGGATCACAACGCGTTCTTTTGTGTTTGTTGCTTAAGCCAGGATACTGTCTGTAAATGTAACCACACATGGATTTATTTTTAATGGTTCCTCTTAACAAAAGAACTGGTGGTCTTTTCACAGACCATGACAGCCGCTTTCTTCTAGATATCCTTGGCTTCTTTGGGAAGGCACAGGGATCTACCCACTGGAGGCCACTGGCCATCGTGGAGATGTGGCAGAAAAGCTTCCCCTGCATCGCACGCCATGTGCAGTGGGGGCTCCCGAACCCCGACCCCAGGTCAGGGCACTTCAGCCTCAGCCTGTCCACACCTGGCTTCAACACCTGCTCCCCCCAACCTTCTCCTTCCTCATGTTCTGTCTCAGCTGGTGTCCTCCAGGCTAGAACCAGGAGGCCTTCCGGACTCCCCCTCACCCTCTGTACCCACCCCCTGTGTTTGTTTGGCCAGTTTTACCTCCCGAAAAACGTCCTGAACCCATCGCCCCTTGCCAGCCCTACGACCTCTCGGGCATTCTCAGCAGGTCTCTGCTCCCTGCCTTTGTGCACACGGTCTCCATGCCCTTGTCACCACGTGGGACCCGGAGATGAGCAGATCGCCCTTCCCAGTGCTGCGGTCACAACTTATGCACGTGGCACTTAGCACTGGGTACCATCGGTGTCTGTGTAGGAGCGTGTATTCCCCACAAGTCATTAAAGCTCTGTGAAGACGATCTGTGTCTTATTCATTCCCAATACCCAGTCCAGGCCTGGCCATATAGGTACCGAGTGTTCCTTTCTCTTTCCGGCATGGGTCCTGCAGCACGCATCCTGATCTCCTGAAGGGTGAGCCGGCCCTCAGTCAGAGGTGTCAGGCTACACGGCAGTGGGCTGAGGGGTGGGTCTGGGTGAGGCGCTGGGCCCAGACTGAGCGATGAGCACAGTCTTAAATTTTTTTTTTTTTTTTTTAACGTTTGAGACAGAGAGAGACAGAGCATGAGGGGGGGAGAGTCAGAGAGAGAGAGAGGGAGACACAGAATCTGAAACAGGCTCCAGGCTCTGAGCTGTCAGCACAGAGCCTGATGTGGGGCTTGAACTCATGAACCGCGAGATCATGACCTGAGCCGAAGTCAGACGCTCAACCAACTGAGCCACCCAGGCGCCCCGAGCACAGTCTTATTCTACACTGTGTTCCTGATGCCTTTCCATTCTGGTCTCAACCACCATCAAGACAACACGATACAGTAAAACCTTGGTTTGCGAGCATGATTCGTTCTGGAAACATGCTTATGATCCAAAGCACTTGTCTATTAAAGCGAATTTCAAGAACCATTGGCTCAGTTGGGATCATGTGACGTTCCGCGTCATGTACTACTTGTATGGCAAGACATCGCTCCTTTATCAAGTTAAAATTTATGAACAATGTTTGCTTGTCTTGTGGAACGGTTGCAGAGCAGGTTACTCGCAATCCAAGGTTTTATACTGTATTTAAAAAAGAAATGAGAGAGGGCCTCACTTCTGGAGACCATGCTCAAGGGAAGCCCTGTTTCTAGCTCCCAGCTCTCTGGCTTCTTTTCTTTCCTAAATGGATCCTAAAGGAATATACGTGGTGTCTTACCATGCACAACTGTTTCCCTTCAAAATTCCATGTTCAGGGGCACCTGGGTGGCTCAGTCGGTTAAGCGAACAGACTCCTGGTTTCAGCTCAGGTCATGATCTCATGGTTCGTGAGTTCGAGCCCCATGTTGGGCTCTGTGCTGACAGCCCAGGGCCTGCCCAAGATTCCTTGTCTCCCTCTCTCTCTGCCCCTCCCCCTGCATGCACGCTCTCTCTCTTCTCTAAGTAAATAAATAAAGTTAAATAAATAAATAAAGTTACGTTCAGCTGCGGTCAAATCTGTTTGGTTCTGTGGTCACCAACAACTCTGTGTGGATTTCTACAGTTCCAAAATTTGTCGCACCTACTCTCCCAGCATCCTTATTCCAGCCAAGGAGCTCTCCTCTCTGCTCTGGAAAGGCAGGTCCCCACTCATGGCATCTCTTCTCACTTGGCGACCGCTGGTGTCCCTGCACCGTCAGGGGGGCACAGCTCCCTCTACTGCACGGTCCGTCCATCCACCTCAAGAGCCTGCTGGGTGCCAGAACCTTGCTGGTGTCTAAATGCTTATTATAGTATATAAATTCTATAGCACAAAGGACAGGAGCTTGTCACACACTACTTTTTGTAGTTCTTGCACGGATCTAACGTGTCTGTTGTCTCTCAGAGATAGTAAGGGAATGTCAGAGAGCAATGTATCGGGATTCAGGCAACCCCGATTCCAGTCTCATTCCTGGATCCACTGAGCTATACAACCTCGGGCATGGAGTCTAGCCTCATCTCTAAGTGAGAGAGTAGGAAAAAAAAAAAAAAAAAGGTTTCCCAGGTTCCTGTGTGGCTCTGATATTCTATGGCATAGCTTCCAAGGTCCACCCTGCTCTTCAGGACTGCTGGCCGGCTGGCAAGTGCTGCAAGTGCAAGGTTACCACCAAGGAGGATGAAACAAGCCGTTATCAATGAGCAATGGATCATCCTATCAAACTTCAGCTCCATGCCCTCTGTTCTTTAATATGCAACCCCTCAGGAGTAATTTTTTAAAAAAAATTATTATTATTAATCTTCATTTTCTTCTGGCTTCAGGGAAAGTGATTAATGCCTAAGGCAACCATCTGGAACCCACACCTTCCCAGAGGAGAGGCTCAGCCGCCAAAGGCTTTGTTTGGGGGATTCTGACAATTTTTTCTTTTTTCTTTGTTTTTTTTACAGCTTTGTCTTTTCTTGTTCCCTCTCAGGTACCAGGCTGATAGATCGGGAAGGTAGGAATCTGTCAGTTTGTGATGGTGAGTGAATCCCACAACTAACCCCTCCAGGTTTTCTGTCTGCTTCCAAGGAAAAAAACCAGCATTCTCTCCTCACCGTGGAGGTCAAGTGATCTGTGTGTCTCGAGTCACCCTAAATAGCCGCAAGCTATACACGGAGGTCTGTCAGAAGCAGGTAAGTCCTCTCTTTCAGACCTGGGGCATACACAAGGTGAACGGCTCCCCTTGTGTGCAGCGAAGTGCGTGGCTCATCTAATTTCATTATTATTTAGAATGAAACCCAAACGTTGCTTAACTGGTGGTTTCAAAAGCTTGGCTTTCCATAGGGCACCTGGGTGGCTCAGTCGGTTAAATGTCCGACTTCGGCTCAGGTCATGATCTCACGGTTCATGGGTTTGAGCCCTGTGTCAGGCTCTGTGCTGACAGCTCAGAGCCTAGAGACTGGAGCCTGCTTGGGATTTCGTGTCTCTGTTTCTCTCTGTCCCTCCCCTACTTGTGTTCTGTCTCTCTCTCAAAAATAAATAAACATTAAAAGAATTAAAAAAAAAAAAACAAACTTGGCTTTCCAGCATCTGATTTCTGAAAAGGCTATTGTAATAGAACAATGACCCTTCTAGGATGCTCACCCTTAATCTCCAGAATCTGTGAATATGTCACCTCACATGGCCAAAATGTGATTAAATTAAAGATCTTGAGATGGGGCTGTTATCCTGAATTATCTGGTTGAGCCCAACACAATTACAAGGGAAAGAAGGAGGAATTTTGCTTATAAGTGAAAGAACAGAAGAAGGGGCCACCAGCCAAGGAAAGCAGGCAGCCTCTAAAAGCTGGAAAGACTTCCTCTTGGAGTCTTTAACCACATGGACACCATGATTACAAGTGCGACACTCATTTTAGATTTCTGATCTCCAGAACTGTAGGGGGATAAATTCGTGTTGCTTTAAGCTACCGTTTGTGGTAATTTGCTAAAGCAGCAATTGGACTAATACGGCTGCCAGTTGGCTTTATGTTCTAACTAAACTATGACATGATTAAAGACTTCTGTTTTTAAAAAATATTCAATTCCCTCCACAAATAGCTTCTGAGGCACTATTATGTGTCAGGCACCAGAGATGCAAACACAGACAAGGTTCAGCCTCGGAAGCCCACTGTCTAATGATACGGACGTCCAGTGAGATTTGAGCTGCATCTTTAAGTATAGTAAGGACCTCACCAGGGTAACAAGGGTAGTGGACGGTTCACAGAAGATTCAATGTGAGCACAAGCAAAAGCATGGAAGTAAGAAAGTCCACAGAGTGGTGTGGTAAGGGGCCGAGGGTGACTGCAGGGAGGCTGTATGTGTGGCCAATCAGCAGTCTGGCCATCTGAGCCTTGCAGTATGGCATGTGATCCCACATGACAGGGGTTTTGAAAACTTTCTTTGGGTGGAACAAAGTGGGTCAAGGGAGCACCCCCCTATGTCAACATAGTAGCAGAGGATGAGCCTGATGCGGGCTAAGTTAGCATCTGTGAGAACAGGGTGGAGGAGACAGATGGAAGGGAGGTGTTGGAAGGACGGCTGACACTGATGGGTGTGATGAGGGGAGAACCCAGAATAACTCTAGGGTCCTTGCTGGACCAACTAAGTGCCCTCACATCGAGGTGGGGAGAGGGGAGGGATTTGGTGAAGGAAGCTCATGAGCTCCATGTTGGGCAGGAAGTGTGAGGTGTTTGAGGGCCTCCAGGTGGCCAGGGCCACCAAGCAGGTGGACGCTTAGTCCCTGAGCTCAGGCCTGTGGTCTGGACCAAAAATATGGACCTGTGGGCAGCAGTAGTCAGGAGAGCAGAAGAGAGTGTAGAGAATGAGAAAAGACAAAACGAAGCCTGGACCGAAAGAGAAAGGCATTAAAAAGCCCGGTTGAGGCAGGAGGGCCCAATGAAAGGGTGGAGAAAGTGTTGGGGAGGGGGCACGCCCAGGACAAGCTGGTCCCAAAGGCATCCAAAAGAGAGGGTTTCAGGAGAAGTCTCCAGGGCTGCAGAGGCTGTGCAGCAGGAGACAGGCTATTCGGTCTTAGCAACCAACAGGAAGGGAGGGAGGTCTGTGGTGACCTTGGCGTCTTGGGCCTTTTCCCTGGAGAAGGGAGTGGGTCCCAGCTTTAGGAGACTGAGGAGTGTGGGACCTCCTGAGTACAAAAGAACATAGTACATCTGCCTATTTTTTTCTCCCTTAAACTTCTCATTCTGGAACCTCTCAAACACGCACAGTAGAAGAGATAGTCCATGAACTCCCCATGTCCCATCATCCAGTTTCAACAATGATCAAGACATCGTCCAACTTGGCCTTTCAGAGAGACATTTTCCAATCAGTGTTAGGGTTCTAAGAGACCTTATGCTCACATGTAAGAGCACTCCGACCTTTTCTAGAGATCTTCCTGTGTTCTGAGGGGAACAAGAAACCTCCACAGTTATAGTGTTCCTGACAGACTGCAAGCCTACGCTGTTGTGATGGGCCTAGGGCCACGTGGGAATTTTGGAGGAAAAGCACCAGGTGCCACCGGGGGTCACACAGCCAGGCAGGGCCCAAGGTGGCTCTGACACTGCATGAGGGGGAGGGTCAGCCCGCTGCTGGGGCATTTCAGGAACCTTTGCCTACAGAGCCCTCAATGGCTTTCCTGCCACCTCCCACCTTCCCCCCTTCCTTCCTCAGAGCCGCCAGTAGCCCTTGGGCTATACAGCTACCTGGCTTCCGCGGCTCAGATGGGCTTCTATGCCTCCCCCAGCGACCGGGTACCCTGGTGGTCATGCACCCCCCCAGGGCTTTGGTGCGCTCATTTAAAACCACAAAGCTGGTCCAAATGATCTCTGAGGTCCAGTCAGAACACAGCTCCTACTTTTTCCAACACAGTCTTCCAGATGTCTGAGGCATTCTGTCTGACACTCAGCAGCAAGAACCATTTTCGTCCTTTGCTCCAGCTTGCTCCATTTACAGTGCTGGATGAGGAGCCATTTGCTAAAAGAGGCGCTGTTCCAGTCCCCTGCTCCCCACACATTTATTTTGTGCAGTCATGGGAATCACAGTGTTTCCTTTAAAAACCAGGAAGTGATGCCCCCCTCCCCCGCCACCCAGTATGGTAGAGCAAGTCTTGTGTTAAAAGCCCAGTGTGACAGTGTCATGATGTAGTGATGTCTTACTGGTTTTTTAATAAGTCCCTTTTGTATAAAACAAAAACAAGAAAGCCCCCAGGAAGTGGAAGGCTTATAGCCGTAGCTATCTGTGCCCCTTCCTTAAACTTGAAGAGAAGTGAGCACCTTTCATCTTTTGTTTACGGCGCCCTTGTGTTTCCAACTCTCTACTCCTTTTGCTGTTCTCGTTGGTAATTATTCCCCCAGAGGACCAGCCTCCAGTTCTGCCAGGGAAAAATGTCAGCGCTAAGAATCGTACATGACAGCCTCAAATTTCTTAATGGCAAGGAAAAAGGACAAAAGAATGCTTTTATTGTTCTCAGTTGAACAGCATTTTAATCACCCTGTAGGGGCTTAATCCATCTTTATGGAATGAATGAAGACATGATTCTTTATTCAAATGGGTTCTATTAAAAAAGAGCCAAGACAGAAGTATTCACCCTTTTCCTCCCTCTCTCCCCCACAACCCTCTTACATAAATGGAATTTGCTTCCGTGCTTTTCTCTCCTCAAAAGGAACTTACAAGGCACCTTCCGACCTCTTAGAGGTTAGCCAGGCTAACATTAAAAACCCCCGTCTACAGATGCCCAGAGAGGTGGCACCTAGGATATTTCAGTGATATGAAACCTTATTTGCTTATTGAATCAGCCTGTTCCACTGCAGGAATGCTCCTGGTGAGCCAACATACATATTTTTTCCTAAATAACGACCTGAAATTTGCCTCCCTGCAACTCTGGCCTGTGGGACCGAACTTTGCCTTCTGAAGCAGCCCCACATGAGCCGACCCGGTCAGCTGCAGTACAGCCCAGGCTTGTCTGGGAGTGACTTTCTCCCCTCTTTTCTAAGAGATTCCCTTCCATTCAGACTCTCACCAAATCTCCGCTGCTAGCAGTCCTTACCCAGTCTCCACAAAAAGATAACGCCTTCCATGTAATCTGTGTTTGCTCAGGTCAAAAACATGTTTGATGCTGGGAATTTGTGAAGGCTGGCATTCAATTAATGGGAGTTGTCATTATAAATGAGGAAAAAGAAGTCAAAGAAAAAGCCTCCTTTGAAATCCTGTCTCCTTATCCAAGAGTGATATTTTCATAATTATTTGCATTCATATGAATTATATTAAGACTTGCTGAAATATATAAAGACGCTTTCCTCCCTGCTTATCTTTCTGTAGAATCTTATAAGCCAGAGTTGCTTTAACTGCACAGGACAGGACCCACATGCAAATAAAGACAAATAGCAACAAAGAGATTTGATGGAAACATTACATGTCTAAGCCCTTATGACCAAGGGCTTTATCCCCACTTTGTGTTACCTGCACAGGGCCCGGAGGGAGGAGGAGTCTTGTTTTCAAGACTGTTTGCACTCCTTTGCCTCAATGCTCTTATTTTCTGACTGGACTTTGAAAATCTCATTTTGGGGGTGGGAGGAAGGGAGAGGAAGAAAGGGGATGAGAAAGCCATCCTCCTAGATGGCCAATCAGAATGTTACACACACACGATTGTTTGTTTTTTTAATTTTACCCACTGGCACATCAGCAGGCATCACTAATTTCACAAAGCTCTTGCCTTAGCTTTGTAAACTCAACTTTCTTTCTCCTTCGCAAGCTTAAGCAGATGCTAAGTACAAATATGGGAAGTTCCTGGGATGCCCGTTCAGAGGGCATTCCAGTAACTCATCACCTGGGTAAACACACATTCTCCACAGGGAATCCTTCACTAGGCACTTCCGTGAGACATATAAGCTGTGTCAACAGATTTGAAATTCTACCATCTGCAAATAATCAAGGTGGCTTTGGTGGACCAGAATTGGTATTCGTATTCAGAGCTTCCAGAGAGGAGACCTGAATAAATACAGAGGGGGCAGGAGCTAGTGAACATCTTGAGAATATCCTCACTATTGGTTCAGACAGGCCCTCTCATTACTTCAGATGAGGGAGCTCCCATGCTTCATCCTCTGGAAGCTTCCACCACCTCCAGAAGTTATAGCCTCCTCAAAGATAATTAAAGATTCAGTCAAGTTTGCAGATTCTTGTAACCATACCCTCGGGAAGACTGATTCTGGAAGTGTTGCCCACTCAGTCGATGCTGTCTCCCTTCCCCTCCTCACCACTGAGCACTGACGGCTCGGCCCCAACCAGGCGGGAGCTCCCCTGAAATCGACTCCAATGCAAAGAGGCGACTGCCTACATCTCTTCACTTTGCCAAGCAGTAACCACAACCATTCTTTCAAAAAGAGAAATTTCAGAGGCACCTGGGTAGCTCTGTCGGTTAAGCGTCAGACTTCGACTCAAGTCATGATCTTGTGGTGCGTGAGTTCGAGCCCCATGTCGGCTTGCAGCCCGGAGCCTGCTTTGGATTCTGTCTCCCTCTCTCTCTCTCCCCCTCCCATGCTCATACTCTGTCTCTGTCTCTCCCTCTCTTTCTCCAAAAAAATAAACATTAAAAAAATTTTTTTTTAAAAAGAGAAATTTGAAAACTTTCTTCTTCCATCAAAAACAGAGCTTTAATTAAGTGATAAAGTGTGGAGCTTAAAGCCCCCCAGTCAGCCAAATGGGCCGGTTGACACTGAGCGCTGGAAACACACACACACCTGAGGTACAAACACCTGCTTTTCGCTTCAGAGTTATACCCTTTCCAGAGTTTGTTCATCTAGATGTGGGAAAGGAGAAGAATCCATATACTTTGACTAATAATCGAGATTGAAATGGAGTCAGTCCTTCTGGCCACCAGCCTGCAGTCAAACCTTCCCAATGAAACTCCAGAGAATACGTAATTTAAGCCCTAATATTAATTCTTCAAGAAGCATGACAAGGCTGATACGACATGGGACCCAGCGTTAGTATTTCTCCTCACGTTTACTCCCCAGCATGCGGCTCCGACCCCTCCCAGCCATAACTGAAGTGACCACGTTCCGGTTACACCTTCATCACTTTTGCCCATCGACTTCCCCAAACAGGGCCAAATGCAACAGAGGGTCGGGGGCCCAGATGCAACTCCATACTCTGTTCTACATGAGGACCCATAAGAATGATGATAGAAGGTTAAACAGAACACAGTTCTGCTTTTCAAAGACAACGACGTCTGTGGGGGTGGCAATATGGCATGAAGAAAGCAAGTGAGCTGTGCCAAACACTTAAAAGACACCACGAAGAGGGAGAAGTGAAAATCGGTTGGTTACCTCTCTCTGAATCCGGGAAGGCATGAGGGAACAGAGCAGAAACAACACGTTAGCATTCACACGGCATCCAGAAAATAAAACAGTCCCGTTAACGGCAACTCCAAGCGCTGACATCCCATCCCTTTTCCCAACTTTGCTGCAACGAATAGCCCTTTGGTGCTTATTTTAGCCGAGCTCTGTCGCACAGAAGTGTGTATTTCGAGCCATGTTACGATGAAGCCAAGAGATGCCAGCTGAGTTTAGAGGCAACATATCAACCGGGGGAGGTAATCAAGCTTAAAATATCACAGTCAAATACAAGAAACTGTTTGCGGTAAACACTGGCAAAGCACTTATCTTCATTTTCCAGCCCCACCTGCTCCCAATAAACAATGTACAGAAACAATGATGTGGATACAGCCTTACCTGTTTTACTAACTTCTGACATTCTATTAATTGAACTACAACATTATAGTCTAGGTACATTCACTCAAATGCATCATGAGAAGGCAACAGAGCGGGAGTGAGCAGAGACAGCAGAAGGTCAAGGGCAGAGGTGGGATGTGGGAGGGCCGGCAGGGGGAGGAATCATGTGTCAGGGAAGAGAGGACTGGAAGCGGAGAAGGGATGAGGACAACTTCGGGTTTGGGGCCGAATGCTCAGCTGCCCTGCGCTGCCAGGGTGACCCTAAAGAAGTCACTTAACTTCTTGACCCGGAGAGCCCACCATCCCCTTGGTCTTGTCACAGCCAATCTGAAAGGGCCTGAGGACCACAGACTTTCTAGATGTGTCACATGCATGCAGGTAAACACAGAGCAAGTGGACTGAAGAGGCAGGGGGCACCAGATAACGAGAAGGAAGGGGAGAAACTCAACCTTCGCAGAAACCTGCTGTTTCAGGTGCCCCGCGGCCAGGGTCACGGAGCGGCCAGCAGGACCCTGCAGACACGAGAGCTCAAATCATGGTGTGAAACAGCAAGTACGCAGGGTAGTGAACCACAGTCACGAAGCCGAAAGACAGACCTCTGCATCCTGACACAGAACAATGACCGTGACATATTATCTATCAAGTGGGAAATCAAACAAGCAAGCCGTCCAGACTGCAGATACACGGTCTCATACAAAAAACAAGAAAGTTGGAGTGTGTATTTTGATATCCACATAGTAACATATCTGGAACATCATAACATGCAAATCGTCAACTGTTATCTGGAGGGATGGTGTTATGGAGGATTTTCTTTAATACATTTGTTCGAATATTCTCCAATAAGCACATGTGACTTTTGTACTACAGATGTGTAAATATCTACTTCACTATTTCAGGGACCCCCCTGCGGTCAGTGCACCCCAACAACTATCCCTTCTTGAGTTCTGGCTCTGTGTTGCCCAAACAGCAACCCAATGAGGTAAGTTTTACCGTTCTCACTGATAAAAAGGTAAACAAGTTTAGAGAGGTTGAAGAACTTGACGAAGGTCACACAGCGAGTACATGATGAAGTTAGGGTTTGGTGTAGGTCGGCAGGACTCTCTGATCCTAGGCTTCTCACACTGCACCCATGATGGGCACCCCTTCCTCATTCACGGTCCTGTAGAACCACCTCACGGTTTGTCTCCCGAATGGCTCAGAGGGTTACCACGCACAGGTGTTCAAGACAGGAGCAAAGGTTTTGGCAAAGAACCTGGGGCTTTACATGCACAGGGGAACCTCCTTCCTTTTCCTTGGCCTGTGAACTTTTGTTGGGGGAGAAGGTGGCTGAAAATTCACAAGAGAGGCCCTTTAGGCTGAGTACGTAGACAGAGCTGTGTTCAGATCCCTCCGGTAGCTGTGTTCCCCTGGGTACGTTACTCACCGTCTCTTTTTCCCGGGCTCCCTCTATGTGCCAGGCACACTGTGTTAGGTGGTGCCCCCCCCTTCGAAACTGCTTCCTCATCAGTGCAAAGGGGAGAAGGACACGTGGCTCAGGGTAATCATGAGAATTAAATGAAATGAGACGGTGTGAGTACAAGAGTACCTGCGTGTAACAAAGTGCAATAAACTCCTTCCTTCCAGTTTTCTTCACTGAGTCATCTGACGGTTTCATGTCTCAGCTGGGTCATGCTGGGCAGCACTGGAAGTGAAATGTCTCCCATTGGAAGGGAAATCACTGGGGACCCTCTCCTCAGATTGGCTGGGCACTGTTTACCACAGGTTGAGGGGAAGTCACCTGTTGCTCGTGTCCCTCTGTCAAGGTTAGTCTATGGACGTAATTATAGATCATCACCAAAGGATCCGAAGACCTGGGTTCTAGTCCCACATTGAGCACTAGGTAAGTCTCTTAACCTCTCTGAGTCTCGGTTTCTCATTTCAGATGAGATGGTTTCGTGCTCAGATTTTTTTTTTTCCTCTAATCAGAAAAGGGTCTGTTAGAAAGCTTTGACTCTTAAAAACAAAAAAAGAATGAGCCACTAGCATTTCCCTGGCTAGCTTTTGATTTATACCAAATGCTTTTAATTTTTTACTCTTAATAAAAAGCCTATGCCTACTGTATGGCAAAAACTTTGCCTGATAATGTTCAATCTAGAGACTTTAGAATACACTCTGTTTCTTTTGGGTATAATTATCATGGAAGCCTTGGGTATTAGATTAGATCAGACCCATTATTAGCGATTCACTTAAGGAAACAGCATCTATATGTAGCCACTGAGTTTTTTTTCCCCTGAAGGTGGAACTTGGAAAAATGATACTGCAAACTCTTACCAAGGTCCATCCTTTTCGGGTTAATAGACACTGCTGGATTTGAGTACGGAAGTAAAAGCCTGCCACAAATAGGGACCTGAGAGCGATCTTTGAAATGTCTTTCAAAAAATGCAGAAGAGTCAAAGCGGCAGCTGCTTCACTGATTCAACACCTTATAAATTTGCCAAGAAGGAAACATCAGCCCAAAGCTGGGCTCCTGCACGAGGAGCATCCTTCCAGGAGGCTAAGTGTAGACTCAGGCACAAGCTGACTCCCTTCTCACTGTACGAGATGCAGTGCGAAGAATTCAACTCCGGGATTAATTCCACACCAGCCACGCACCCAAGGCCGCCTGATCAGTATGCTCTCAGCAGCTACTTCTTGGGAAAATGAACGTGGGAGTAATTGGCAATGTTTTCATTAAAATAAGCCTGAAATAACAGAACTACTTGGCATGTGTAACTGGGCATCCAAATGAATAGGAAATTCCTCAAAATAAACAGCACACCAGAATGACAATTCCTATTCCAGCTTTTGGAGGAGGACGCGCCTATCCCCCAGCACAGCGGCCTACTTCATATGTGGCACACACCCTCTACTTTTCACAAACTGAGCACGTAAAGCAAAGACCTGCCAGCATGCTTCTCGCTCCATTTTTACAGAAGTCTGTTTCATGCTACTATCTGATGCCTGTCTTTCATCACTGGGGGGGTCCTTGGGTGCCTTTCGAGCACCAGCACAGACCAGCATTAGCCACAGGACAATGAAGCAAAAACTGAAACTTTATGAAAACTTTCCTATCAACTCCTGAACCTGGCTGTCTTATTTTTTCTCCCAGCTTCAAGGTTTTTTGTTTTTGTTTTTCTTCCCTCCCTGACGTTTATTGGCTGTTTGCCCTTGGTCAAGGCCCTTAGGCTCTTTGTTCTTCAGTTTATTCATCTGTAAAATGGGACTAATAGTGGCACTAACCCCCTAAGAGTGCTGTGAGGGTTATACTCCTTAATCCGTGTAAGGCTCACGGTGTGAGAACATCCAATGTGGACTCGACATGCATACTAAGCAGTGTACTAACCAGGAGGTCTGTGGAGAGGGTCTCCTAACCTGATTTGGATCTTGGAACCTCTTGGAATCTGATGAAAAAATTCCAGAAAGAAATGTGCATGGACCCACAATTTTACGCACAACCTTAGGAGAATGGGGAGGAAGGTTCAATAACCCCTGAAACTCATTTACAGACCCCTTCAGAATCCAAATCCTGCAGGTAAAAGAGCTCTGACCCGAATTCTGGATTTATGCAAATTTACCATCTGGTGTCTGGAATTTCAGGGAATTCAGCTCCGGGAAGGGCTCTGTCCTTCCCAGGACCAAATGGTGCCAGAAGCACCTGTCTTTGTTGAGTGTGCCTTAGTCTGCCAGCTAGTTTGCTCCCCACCTCCCTCTCCTGCCCCGCCCAGGACCGTGCAGCCTGTTAGCCTGCAGAACTTGCAGAAGCAGGGAGTCAGAGTTCCAACAGGACTAAGTGTGAAGAAGAGGATCTAAAGAGGTAGAAGGTTATTGAAATTCAAGGCACATTCTTCTAAACAAAGGACTTTCTCATGCCACTGGAGAGAAGACACAATAGTTACCAGCCAGCTTACTAATGAGGGAAAGAGGGATATTTGAGAGCAACAGGAAATGAGTTTTTGGTGGCTTTTTCGTTTTTTTTTTTTTTTTTTTTTAAGTCCCTGTTTGAAGACAGCAAGAATTAACAAGGTCTGCTTTCATTTGGGCTGTGCTACAGTAAAACAACAACAAAACAACCTTGCTTCTCTGAGTATCTGTGAAGACAGAACACACATACACATACAACTTACACTTACTTCTCAAGTGAGAAATAACTCATGCCATGTTACGGTTTCAAGGTTTAAAGTTTAGGGCAAAATCAAAGGGAAGAATTATGTAAGTTATACCCAAACTGTGAAACCATGGTCTGGCTTCCTTCCTGAAAGCAGAGGGGGAGAAACAAAACATACTCAGAAGGCTCCTCTCTGGCTTTGACACAGTAGAGGGAAGAAGACCAGTCTATACTAGGGAAGTGGTTTCCATGTGAGAAGTGTCACAAGGACATCAAGTACCAGGAAGACATAGACAACGCACGCACCCAGCCGTGGGCAGGGTCTCGTTCGGGTAAGGCGCATTCCTAAATCTGTTTCTAAATTTCCAAGAGGATTTAGGGCTATCACTACACACAGCCAATCCTCCTTTCTTTGCGCACACAGGAGTGCTAGCATAGCTAACACAAAGAGCCAAGACATTTGATCATTTGATTTTTGGAAACTTCCATCTAGATACAAGTACTCTTGATATTCTGTAAACTCAGTGATACCTCAACAAAAACAGACATCAACGCTACGATGACTAATAACGAAATCACAACAGCAGCTCCCATTTTATTGAATGTGCTGCCCACCCAGGCTCTGTGCTTGGCACACGTTATCGCCAGGCTACACGGTTAACTCTGTGTGGGAGAACCAAGATTCCAGGACTTTCACTTTCAAACCCCCATCACTAAAGAGTGGTACATCTACAAATGGAACCTGCGGGTCTGCCTGCCAGGTCTCTCCTCCTTTGTTGTGTGGTTCTAGGGCACCAGGCACCCGAGCCTGCCTCCCTCCCAGCTAAGGGGCTCTCCTCAGGACCCCAGCCCTCGATGAAGACAGGTGGTCTCAGCTCTCCGCTCCTATCTCTATCCTATTGGATTTTTGGTTACACCACTGCTGGACCTGGTGACAAAAAGTAAGTGTGCTCTATTTGGTTTAAATGATGTTCCCAGGCAAAGGCTGAGGGTTTCATCCTTTGCACAGCAGCCGATTATCCTGTTGCTGCCCTGCTTATGATCCCCTCCCAAACTCCCTGCCTCACCCACAACCTGCTGGGCTCCAGCCACACTCTGATCCTTCTGTCCTCTCACACACATGCCTTGACCTTCTGCCCTGGATGACTTATGCCCACAGGTCTCCCATGGGAAGGCTCCTCCTTATTGTCACCACTTCCAAAAAACCCTTCCAGGCCACCCAGTCATTGCCAACACCTGCAGCCATCTAACACTACCCTGCTTGGTCATTGTTCCTCCTTCCACCCCACAAAAAAGTAAAATCTGTGTGAGCAGGAACTTTCCTACTGTGTTCACTCACCACTGTGTAAGTGTTCACTCACCACTGCCTGGCACATTGTGCCACATAATCAGTAAATGATTCTGAATGAATGAATAGAATGAATGAATAACTAAACAGGGTGAACAAAGAACCCCCCCCGCCTAACTCCTGATCATGTCCGTAAGAACCTAAGGCAATGATCCTGTGAATACCACAGAGTTGGCTGAATTTCTTTTTCCCCTGTTCTGATCATCACAGATGGTACTTTAAAAATGACTTTAGTTCGGGGCGCCTGGGTGGCGCAGTCGGTTAAGCGACCGACTTCAGCCAGGTCACGATCTCGCGGTCCGTGAGTTCGAGCCCCGCGTCAGGCTCTGGGCTGATGGCTCGGAGCCTGGAGCCTGTTTCCGATTCTGTGTCTCCCTCTCTCTCTGCCCCTCCCCCGTTCATGCTCTGTCTCTCTCTGTCCCAAAAATAAATAAAAAACGTTGAAAAAAAAAAAAAAATAAAAAAAAAAAAAAAGAATAAAAAAAAAATGACTTTAGTTCATACTCCATTTTCATGTCATCTGAAACCACAATGTTAATGAAACATATCTCATAGGAATGAGCATGGAGGAAAGTTGTGGAAAGATTATCAATCTCTTGTGACTCTATTTGAAAGTGAAACAAATCTATACTTTGATCATCTCCAGCAGAAACCACAATAATGTTTCCAGAGCCCCTAACTAGATTCCTCCTTCAGAACGTTTGTCTAAATGAAAAATGGCTTCTCTGCTCCTGAAGAAATCAATATATAAATTTCCATTGTATATTGATTTCTATCAAGACTTATCAGCTCCTCGGATAATTTTCTTTATATCTGTACTCTAAAAGAAATAAACCTTTACTTATCACTTAGGGAAAAGACTCCAGACAAGACATTTCCATATACACTAAGGCAGAGGACACATGAGGAGCTGCACCACAAAGCATCACAGAACATTCCCGACGAGGCTATCTTGGCAGGAGTTAACTTTTTGACACAATTTGAAAGAATACCCATCTTTCCCATTCAGTAAGGTTACTTTTTATATGCGGCTAGTCTCCTTGTTCCAGACTCTTTTTTCTTCTCTATCGAATATAAGAAATCTTTAAAACCCAAAAACCACAATCTCATCACCGTAGCATTCTATTTTCACTGTCTGACTTTACCTTTCTTTTATTGTCCATATTTGTTCATATTTGACAAATGCAATAACCGTACCACCTTGAAGAAGCTGAAGTGTGGGCTTGGGATGTTTGAATAATGGTTTGTCACAGAAGCACCCCAAACAGCCTGACCTTCTCCAGGAATTCTGTTTGGAGGCTGGTTTTCAGAATACCTCAAAGCTGGCCAAAAGCGACTGAACTTTCTAACTTCTGAAGGACAAGGTCCCTATTTCAGCTGTCACTGTGGGTTCCACTCTGGTCCTTTAAATCAGGGGTGGAAAACTACGGCCCCAGGATCAGAGACCATCCACCTCCTGTCTGTTCTTATAAAGAGTCACTGGAACACAGCCACACCCACTCGTTTCCTCTTGGCTACGGCCATTCTTGCGCTAAGATAACAGAACTCGAGTGGCTGAGTTTACCCACAGAGCCCCAAATATTCGGTATCAGGCCTTTTCCAGAAAAAGTGTCCAACCCTGCTTAGATGACAACCTGATCCAGGGGTTGTAACATACAATGTAGACCAACACTGAGATTAGGACCAGCTAAATGATTTGTGAAGCCCAGTGCAAAATGAAAATGGGAGGCTCTGCGTGAAGAGATTAAGAAATGCAAGATGGTAAGAGCAGAGCATTAACCTGAGCACGCACTAAACCTGTCCAGCAGCCTGAGATGCTGCAATAATCCTTGTTGCGGGTGACCAAACTCCACCGCTAGCTAGAAACTATTCTACCCACATGCGGAAATAAGAGTGTTTCCAATCTGTAGCTTCTTCAGAACCAAAAACACTTTTGCTCAACTGAAATCTTACATGTACATCCGACATGCGAATCAGAGTCAATATGGAGCTCTGCCTCAACCATTTCATTTCAAAAAGGTCACGTGCAGGCTATGAATGGTTTTTTTTTTTGGTGGGGGGTGTGGTGGTAGGCGGATGGAAATCACACCAGACCTCTTGCAAACAGCATTTTCATGTAACCTGCCAAACAGATGCATGCTTTGACGTGACAGAATCAGGCCAAATCAGCCCCAACTGTCAGCTGCTCTCTCTGCAGCTGCTTTCCATCATAATTATTTCAACTGTCATAATTTATTCATCCCCAGACAAGCTTACGTGTTCCAGGGTAACTAGGCCGGGCATCCAGGTCAGAAGGGCTGGCAGCCCCAGTCATTTCTGCCCCTCCACAAGCCTAAAATTCTAACTGTAGAGGGAATATTTTCTACATCAGTTATTTTTTTGCAAAACCAAACCAAAGTTGATTTCAAAACCAAAGTTAACTGACAAACACCATAAGCTTTCAAGTTGATAAATCTGAAGGGGGGGGGGAAGGTGCAAAATAATCCCATCAGAAACCAAATACTTCACTTCTATATTTTACAGGTAACAAGGAGATGGCTTTTCTAGCCTCACAGTATGCTCAGTTATTTTCCCACAAAGTTATTCCTTCTGATTCAAGATACATATGGAACAACTTTTGTTTGGGACAAAATATCCAGGTGTCTGGACTCTGAAGAATGTCCCATGTGAAATAAAGAACTTCAAATGCAATTATCAAAGGTTTCTTACAAAACTGGAGCAAAGGTAGAGTTAATTCCGTATGAATTAAAGCTTAAACCTGTCTTTTTTTCTTACTTGGATCCTTCCTTTCTTTCTTTCTTTCTTTCTTTCTTTCTTTCTTTCTTTCTTTCGAGAGTGTGTGCGCACGTCGTGCATGTGAGGGACAGAGAGAGAAGGGCAGAGAGAGGGAATCAAACTCAAACCTTCAATCACAGCCAAAAAGCCTCATAAAATCGTGTCCCCACAAACCTCTTCCACCCCAGCACATACCACTGGCCTCCTTGCTTCTGGCTCCAACCATGCTGGCCTCCTCTCTGATTCTGGAACGCGCTGAGCACTTCTCTTCCTCCAAGCTTCCTACTTGCTCCCCACATGCCTGGCTTCTACTCAGCCTTCACATTCAGCTCAAATATCACCTCCTAGGATGGACTGCTTCTTGGTGGTTCTTTTCCCCACTGAACTACTCAGCTGCATTCTCTGTGCCCCTGATCATCTTCCTGGCACTTATAATCTATATTATCTTGCGTCCTAAATTGTTCTTCTGGCTTATCTCTTGCTTCTTTGGATCTTGTCTGTCTCATTCCATCATGTACCTCACAAGATGCCTGACACACAGATGTTCTATATCTGCTGAAAAGCAAGTCAATGTATAGATTATAAATATCAAGTACATGTGATGGTCAAAGTTAAACCCTCAAAACAGAAAATGAAGTCTTTTCATCTATACTAATTCATCTGCCCATCCAACATTTCAATTACTTGTGAAGAACATCCTATGCCAGGAGCAGAGGAAACCAAAGGTCTAAGAATTTCTCAAAAATATTATATTCTGTGTTTAAAATAGGTGCTTAGAAAAGAACGAGTTACACTACTATTTAATGTATTTTCATGTAACCCGAGGGATTTGTGGAAAACTCTGGAAACCCAGATGAGTAAGAAGTTACAGGTCATCAATATACTCCAACAAAACAAAACAAAACAAAACAAAAACCATGAAAAGTATAGAGAGAGTAAGTAGGGGTTTTCAAACTGTGTTCTAGGTCCTTAAATCTAGGAGTCATCTCTTCACACTTGGGAGGCTGTGGACAGATGGAAAGCTTTGCTCAGTCAGTGGTATAGAATGAAGTTCATTTCCCTGAGGGGGTTGTTGAAGATGAAAGCTGTTGAGGTGAGACCAGGAGATTGCATGACTGATAGACAGTTTTTGAAACACACTGGAAGGACCACATCCAAATTAACAACAGCCCTGTTCAAACTCTTTCAGAACTCAGCTTCTGGCCCTCCTTGCAGTCCCAGAAGACCGACTCCAGTGCACGATGACCCACGGTCTGATTAATACCTACACCCTTGGCACGGAGGTGACCTTGGCCCTACTTGTGAACACCTACAGCCCTGGGCTCAGCTGGCCTCCAAGGCAGCAGCCAGCAGCAACCTCCTCTTGACTCACCTCAGGGTCATCCATACTACTTCTTAGGTGTGCTCCAGTTCAAAGGATCTAAAATGGATCCTGTGACAATATTATGTGAGCTCTAAGAAAGCAAGGAGGTACTTGGGCAGTTCCCATTTTAATCACTAGGGCCGAGGCCCAGCATATACCAGGTGTTCAGTAAATACTTATTAAATAAATAATCCCCATTGCTCAAAAGCTAGGACCCACTAGAATGATAGAGGAACTCAATGCAGCAGGTGTCAGAGAGGTAGGGTTCCTGACCCACCCAGCACATAGCCTGTGCCTTCATGCTGAGCCTCACTTACTGCTGAGCCAAGAACGATGGTACCTTCTTCGACAATAAGGGCCGATGCTTTGTGGAAAGTCTTCCCCCTATCAAGCTTCTTATTTACACTTCATTTTGGACAACACAGCCACCAACAACTTTTACAAAATTATGGACAAGGGGCACCTGCGTGGCTCAGTTAAGCATCTGACTCTTGATTTCAGTTCAGGTCATAATCTCACGGTTTGTGAGATTGAGCCCCACATCGGGCTCTGCACTGACAGTGTGGAGCCTGCTTGGGATTCTCTCTCTCCCTCTCACTCTGCCGTCCCCTGTTCACTATCTCTCAAAAATAAATAAAGAAACATTAAAAAAAAAATTATGGACAAAATTTTCAAATAGGGATTTAAAGCTGCTTTTTTTCATAATATGTTATGCTTCTAAGTCCCTGGGAAAGGCGTCAGGACACCAAATAACTCCTATCACAAAGCAGTACCAACTAAAAGGCAGTGGCAAAGATCTGAGCTTTAGGGAGAAAACTTGCAAACTGCGTTTATGTCAGAGTGAGGATGGAGAAGAAACTGCCCAATGGTCTAAGGAACCCAAAAAACACAACACAAGGAAAGCGGGCATAACCCACCACTCAGGATTCAAGTCAAGCCAGGCTGCAGCTGCAGTTATAAAAAGAAAAAAAAAAAAAAAAAAAAAGACTAATGGGATCGTCTGCTCCTCCGCCTTCTCCCACCCAAGGCAGTAATGAAGATTCACAACCACACATTAATTAGGGAATCAATAGATGTGCCTGGTTACAATACTGGTACAGGGAAACAGATAATGGAGAGAGAGAAGGCACAGATTCCCTGAGAATGTGATCAAATCCGTATGCACTATTTACATCATGTTTTTCTTTATAAAAACAAAACAAAACAAAACTCCTTTTTCAATGCCAAGAGCAAGGAGGTGATTTTCTACATTTTGGGAATTTGAAACATTTTGTCACATGGAAGTCACACAGATAGATATTCTAAACCATATAACTAAAATTGTTTGTAAATGCAGTCTTTTTACACCTAAGAATATTGCTTTTAATTCCAAAATTGGATTATCAAGATTCTCCTAACAGACAAGAAGACATACATGTGGATTCATCAGAGGGCATGTGAAATGAATACACTCATTTACTCAACCCTAACACTGGCCACAAGAGAAATGCCCAGAGCAGAGCCTCCAAACGGCTACTGCTGCGCTCGTCAATTGGGATCAAAAGCTTCCCGCATCCCACCCCACGCCTCCCATTCACACATTCTTCACCCTTCTCTCCAGCGAGGCAGAAAGGCTCCCCCTTAGCCCTCCAGCTGCCCACGACCAGGCACTTCGCTAAGCGCCGACTCTGGCGAAGGGAGGGTGCAGCCTTTGTCCCGCGGGTCCCCTGGGCCCGCCTCGCTGTCCCCGCGAGCCAGCTCGGGATCGGACCCCGCTCGTTACCTCTGCACGCACCTGCAGACAAAGGCCCGCCGCCCCTTCCCCACGTTTCTCACCTTGGCCTCCCGCGCGGCCCCTGTGCTGGGACGAGGACAGCGGTGACCACACCAGCCAGCCGGCCGTGGCCGCTCGAACCAGCAGCGGCGCGCTCCTTCTGTCTTAAGTTGAAGCCAGTGCCTTCCGCGCCTCCCAGCGTCCGCGCCTCCCAGCGCCGGGCCTGCCCGCGCTCTCCGCCCGCCGCCGCCCGCCGCGGCCGCCCATTGGCTGCTGGGGAGGAGCCGCCCCTCCCTCCCCCCACCCCCTGCCAGGTGTGCCCAGCAGGTGTCCCCCGTAGGGGCTTCCAGCTGCCGGACACCAGGCCCAAGGCAAGCAAGTTGGGGGAAGGGGGCGTGCGGGTAGGTAAATACCTTCATCCCCAACGAGCCCACCCGTTCTAGGACGAACATTTCCCATTTTGGACACTCGGGACTTGGAAAGTTCATTCTGATCTCGCTGAACCGCTTTACAAAGTTGACGTCCTGGGCTTGGCTTTCTGGTTCCCAACAGACCCTGCCTGAACCCTGCCGCGGGGAGTGGGGGCGTAGGGGAGCAGGAGGCAGGGGTGGGAGGGGAGGGAGCACTGCAAGCCACAGCCAGAAAGCCTTTTCAATGTCAAGACAAAGCAGGTCCAAACTGTAGCTTGATAAATGAGGCAGCGAGTGCTGAACTGAGCTTAAAGGTATTTTTCAGATTCCCTGCCAATTTACAGGAAACGCTTAACAGCAAGTCATTCACCCCTACACACCTCTCCAATCCCGGCATCTCTTACGGCACTTTTTGTTTCCTGCTCCAAGATGACACTGGCATCCCAACGCTACCATCTCTAGTTGAGAATCCGCTCCCCCAGACACAGAAGCAGGAAAGTGTCCAGTTGGCTAAGTGACAGCATTTTAAATGAATGCTGGCCAGTCATTGACTAAAACAGAGTTTGAAAGGAAAATCCAAGATCTCTTACTGTCTATATTCCGTGTGTACTCAAAGTACTTCTTCTCATTGATTCTGGGCGAGATGTTTGATTGGACAATTTAACCAAATGAAATAGGCAGGGGACATCAGCCATGTTTTCTGTTATATTCAAAGTACCATACACTTTGGGGGCGCCTGGGTGGCTCAGTCGGTTGGGCGACCGACTTCAGCTCAGGTCACGATCTCAGGGTCCATGAGTTCGAGCCCCACGTCGGGCTCTGGGCTGATGGCTTGGAGCCTGGAGCCTGCTTCCGATTCTGTGTCTCCCTCTCTCTCTGCCCCTCCCCCGTTCATGCTGTCTCTCTCTGTCTCAAAAATAAATAAATGTTAAAAAAAATAAAAACAAAAAACAAAAAACAAAGTACCATACTTTTTTTTTTTTTTTTTAACAGGGAAAGGAATATAATCCACAAAACACACACAAGAAAATCAAGGGAGTGTGTAACTAGGAGTCTTGTCTGGGTTTAGTAAAACACACCACAGGTATACTGGTAATTCTTTTAGTGTTCGTGCTTTAAAAGCAGATTAAACATCTACTCATTTGTTCAACATTTATTAAGCTCTTCCTAAATGCTGGGCTCTGTGCTGACAATTGTAGGCTTTTCTGGTTATCAGTTGTTTTTCAAGGAGGACATGTTTTAACACATGGCATATCTGAATCTATGACCAATAATTCCTCAGCTATTTAGAAATGCTGTTTACAATGAGCTGCTCTGGCAACCACAACTGTGTGGAACACAGCCTCCACTGGAAGTGGGGGTGAGTCTTGGGCTTGGGGTTCGGCAGTCAGAACAGGCATCACCAAATCTGGAGATACGAGCTGATTTCACAGAATCCCACCTGTCACCCCTTCGAGGCTGCCCTTCTTTCCTTACGCATAATTCTAGGGAGTTTGGTTACTTGCCTATAGGAGGGTGGAAACAACAAATGAGAAGCAAAAGAGCTGCCAGATGCCCGAAGGTAACAACACAGTATGACAGCTGAGCGTCCCCTGGCAGAGAAGTCGTGCTTGACAAGTCCTGCCAACTCTACTGGCCACTGTCCTCTCAAACGCATTACCCTCCCTCCAACCCCATTGCCTCCACCCTATTTCCAGCCACCACCGTCTCTCATCTAGACGGTTAGCACAGTCTTCCAACGGTCTCCCTGGTTCCACGCTCACCCCCGACGGGCTACTCTCACAGCTGCCCCACGTGTGTCCCTTTAAACAAACGAATCACAAACCTGAGCATTCATGCTCAGACTGTAAAACCCTCCAATGGCTTCCCATTGACTGGAGAGATATAGTCCATAATCATTTCAGGGGTCACTGAGGCCTCCTGCGATCTGGTCCTTATTCTCTCTACAACCGATGCTGCAATCACATTCCCTCCTTCTTCTCTCTGCTCCAGCCTCATGTTCCAGTTTCTGAAACATTCCCAGCTACTTCCCACCTCAGAGGCTTTGCACCATCTGTTCCCTCCTCTGGAATGCTCTTCACTGCACTGCTCATCTGGCTAATCCCTTTCGTCCTTCATATCTCAGTCCACTTCCTTGGGAAAATCTTCCTAACTGGCAGTTCATACCCCTACCCTCTCCATTCCCCAGCGTCCCAGATATTTTCTTTACAGTCCTCTTCTCCCTCACTTTATGGTGAGTCTTATACACTTACTATAGTGTCTGGTTTTGTTTCTGTGTAGTAAAGAATTCAACCTTGACCCAACAGAGGTCTGGCCTTGTCCCTCAGCTTCTGGAGGTAAGCTCTTAGACCATGGCATGTCACGCCTATTACTAGTGTTTCTGTCTGCCTGCAGGTCTTGGGTCACACTAGGTAGTCTAACAAATGTGGTTTGGGGCAGGGGCTTTGGGTTATTTGGCATCAATTCCACTTCTGGAGGGGCTAGAGTCTGAGGTCAACCCCATGGGTCATCAACCATGCCTATGTGATGGAGCCTCAATAAAAATTCTGGACACCAAGGCTCAGATGAACTTCCCTGGTCAGCAATACTTTGTGCATACTATCACACACTGATGCTGGAAAAGCTATACTGTCCATGACCCCACAGAGAGAGGACAACCGAGGCTCTCTGGAAATTTCCTGAACTCCGCCCTATGCAACCCTTTCTTTGGCTGATTTAAAAAAAAAATTTTTTTTTAATGTTTATTTTTGAGAGAGAGAGAGAGAGAGGGAGACAGAGCACAAGCAGGGAAGGGGCAGAGAGAGAGAGAGGGAAACACAGAATCCGAAGCAGCTCCAGGGTCTGAGCTGTCAGCACAGAGCCTGACACGGGGCTCGAACCCACAAACCATGAGATCATGATCTGAGCCGAAGTTGGACGCTTAACCAACTGAGCCACCCAGGCACCCCTTTCCTTGGCTGATTTTAATCTGTATCTTTTAGGTGTAACAAACCACAACTGTGAGTGTAATAGTTTGTAAGTCTTTCTAGTTAGTGAACCTAAGACTGGTCTTGTGGACTGTTCACCATTGTATTTTCAGCATCAAGCACATTTCCTGATACACAGTTAGTACTTAATACAGTTAATAATGATCAAATTTAATCAATTAATTTTTTCCTATAGGTACTTTCTTTTTGTTTTAAAGTTTATTATTTATTTTGAGAGAGAGAGAGAAGTCGGGGAGGGGGGGGCACAGAGATGCAGAGAGAGAATCCCAAGCAGGCTCCGCACTGTCAGTGCAGAGCCTGATGTGGGGCTCGATCTCACAAACCATGCAATCATGACCTGAGCCAAAATCAAGAGTGGGACGCTTAACTGACTGAGCCACTCAGGCGTCCCTTCTAAAATGAGCATGTAATGAACATGTAATGCCTTTACAATTTAAAGAATAAATTTTCATTTTGTCAACTCTTACTCCTGAGTCAAGGTCCAGATCAAAAGTCAGGTCTTCCATGAAGCCTTTTCCTACTCCCCAGGGCTCATCATTCTTGCCTTTGTGTTTCTGTGGCCCGTTGCTCTGCTTTCCTAGCAGTCAGTGGTACTGAAACATTTGTTTCTGTGAAGGACTTGTGTTAGATCAATTCTGAAACCCTAGTGTTGGGCGTGGTGCTTACACAGAGCAGGTACACAAAAGGTATTTACAGAATGAAGGGAATTTTTAAAAAAGGGTTTAGTTTATAAAAAGATAGGTTCAGGGGCGCCTAGGTGGCTCAGTCGGTTAAGTGACTGACTTCGGCTCAGGTCATGATCTCACAGTTCATGGGTTCGAGCCCCACATCAGGCTCTGTACTGAACGCTTGCTTGGAGCCTGGAGCCTCCTTCGGATTCTGTGTCTCCTTCTTTCTCTGCCCCTCCCCTGCTTGTACTCTGTCTCACTCTGTGTCTCAAAAATAAATAAATATAAAAAAAAATTAAAAAAAAAAAAAGATAGGTTCAGCCATCTACGAAATTCTGATACGTTTTGCAGTTCATTCCCTGAAAAGTAAGGTAGCTGTTACTGCAGTAACTGAGTGTTATCATGGCGTACAACTCCATTATTTGCTTTTTAAAAATAAAAGTGTTCCTCGAAATTATTATCCACTTTAAAAACCTGACATGCTTTAAATAAAAGTATGGAAGCAGATCGCCAAACCTTTAAGAGTCATCTGACTCCCTAATTAGAATGAAATATTACAGTTTATTTACATAATACATTAAAAAAATAAAAAAAAAAAAACAACTACTAATCTTTCTCTCCTCCATACTAACCTAATTGAAAATTCAACCAGCACACTAATAATCTATGATGTCCCCAAGTAGCATAGAAAAATCAATTTTATTTCCTTCAGACCTGCATTTAAACTGGATAATAACTGCTATAATGTGCAACGGCCATAATCCAATTTCAATTTGTTTGATTAGATGAGTATAAACATTAAACAAGAAAGTCACAGGATTGTCATAACAATGTTCACACTGTTAACTCATTATAGAACAAAGCATTTTCATTTGCTACTAGAAAATATGCTGCTAGAAAATATATAAATATGAATTCAAACAATCCTTGAGTACTATCCACAAAGATCTTTACATTGTCTCACCCAAGATAAAAGCAGCTTTGAACTTGGAGGCCACTAGCAACTCTCCCTGAATTTGGTATAAGGAAAACTCCAAATGATTCCTTAAATATTTGAAGTCGTATTTAAACATTCCTTGGGTGGTTCAGTCGGTTAAGCGTCCGACTCTTGATTTCAGCTCAAGCCATGATCTCGAGATGGGCTCTGTGCTGACAGTGCAGAGCCTGCTTAGGATTCTTTGTCTCCCTCTCTCTCTCTGCCCCTCCCATGGTCACTCGCGCTCTCTCTCTCTCGCTCTCTCTCAAAATTAAATAAATAAACATTCCTTTGTTACCACATTGCATAATTACAAAGGATATCAAAGCAGCACCCAGGTCAGTGGTTCTCAAATTATAACGTGCATACTAATCATTAAAATGAAGATGTCAGGGCTCATCCCAAGAGTGTGATTCAGTAGGTCTGGGGTGACCCATGCTCTTCTCATATATGTACCTGAAGGACTCAGAGGCAGGTGGCCAGTGGACTACATGCACTGAGAAATTGTTTCCAGAGAAGGGGACTGGAATTGTGTGGAGGAAGTAAGTCAAACAACACAGATAAAGACAATGGACAATGTGATGTTGTGGCTTTTTCTGTGTCCCCCAACTAGACTCTGAGCTCCTGGAAACTCAACCGCGCCTTATTTGGTTTTGGTATCTTTGGTGCCCATCTCAGCAGAGAACACTTACTAAATTAATTTCACTGTAGTAAAGTGGCATGCACCCACACTCACACTTGCACGGACATCAGGAAAATGCACCAACAGTACACTTCCGGGGGTCACACACAATCCCAACAAGGTTATCAATCAAGCAGGTGGGATGTTTGTGCAGGACCTCGACCTCGATCAGTGCCTTTCAGGCTTCCATGTGCGAATGCATCCTCTGGGGATTTGTTAAAATGCCAACACTGATTCAGTAGGTTTGGGGTGGGACCTGCATTTCTTAAAAGCTCCCAGGTGAGGGGCACCTGGGTGGCTCAGTCGGCTAAGCGTCTGACTTTGGTTCAGGTCATGATCTCACTGTTCATGGGTTCGAGCCCCACCTCTGGCTCTGTGCTGACAGCTCAGAGCCTAGAGCCCACTTTGGATTCTGTGTCTCCCTCTTTCTCTGCTCCTTCTCCTGCTTGCACTCTGTTTCTCTCTCTTTCAAAAATAAACAAACATTAAAAAAAATTTTTTTTTAAAGTTCCCAGGTGATGCTGATGCTCTAGTCCAGAGACTCTATTGTGAGTGGCAAGAAACCAGACGCAAATGAGCCCAACAATGGCCACAAGGATAAATAAACAGCAAAAAGGAATGTAAACTCAGATCCACAATGAACTCAAACAATAAAAGCCAGGGAGTTGTGCACCAAGAGTAATCTTTCCCAACTTATTTTAAAGGACTGTGTACCTGATGGTTGCCCTTAGAGGAATCCATAACGTGAATTTTTAAAAGAAAACCTCCTCCACCCACAAAACACCAGATACAGCAGAAGTTTTCCTTGCACTCACATACGGATGCGACGTTTATTCTAAAAATCCTCCAGGTTTGACCACAGCATCTTGTAATGAAGATTTTGAAAAAAAAACAAAACAAAACAAAAACCCAATTCTCCTGTCCAATGACCTGAATTCTTCATGCTCTGCCCTATAACATGCAAGGGCTATTTATAATAGATGTGTACAACAAAAATCTTTGTAAGTGGAAGACATTTCCAAGCCCTAATCAGGGAGCATAGCTCGTTTTCTGAATGCAATATTCGGCAGACAGAACCTCCCACTAGACCAAAGACAGTGGGCATTTCCCTGGCATTCACTGTACTATGGAGAAATTGACTTATCCTTCCTCCCCCCACTTCACCCAATAGTTCTCTTGTTCCCATCTGCTAGGGGGTGGGAGGTGAACATCAATCGTTACCCTTTATGATTCAGAATCCTGTGAGAATCAGCTCAGCACTCAATTCTCAAAGTGCATCTGGCTCCATCATCTCCCTGTGCAACCCCTTGGAAGGCAGAACTGCAGGGAGGTACAGGGGCCCTGAATGCATGAGGATGAAGAGGGCCAGGCTGTCTCCAGGTCTACTCAGGAATGAAAATGAGGGTCAAGGGAAATGCCTGCTGCCTGGCAATTTCCACAATTAAAATTAGAGAAAAATCACGTTTGTGTTTCTGTATTAGAAACTCAAGCTCAGGGGCACCTGCGTGGCTCAGATGGTTAAGTCTCCTACTCCTGATTTCGACGCAAGTCATGATCTCACCATCGAGCTCTGACGTGATCGAGTTTCAACGAGAAGGAGCCCCAGATGGGGCTCCGCGCTGACTGTAGCCTGCTTAAGATTCACTCTCTCCCTCTGCCCATTCCCCACTTGCACACATGTACTCTCTCTTTCAAAATAAAAGAAAGAGAAAAAAGAAAAGAAAAGAAAAGAGAAACTAAAGCCTAAACTCATATTAAACCTACGGTTGGGAAAGTGGAGGCAGGGGCAATCAACTCTGGTCTACCACTGGTCTGGTTTCTGTCCCTATAGTTTTGCCTTTGCTCAAATGTCATCCATGGAACCAAACTGTATATAGCTCCGGAATTTTGCTTCTCTTACTTAGCGTAATTGTTGAGCGTATATCAGAGCTTCGTTCCTTTTTACTGCTGAGAAATTTCATTGCATGGATGTACCATGGTGTGTTTATCCATCTACCAGTGGTGGATATTTACGTTGTTTCCAGTTTGGGGCAATTATAAATAAAACCAATAATAAGAAAATCCACCCCATTTTTTCAAGGCACAAAAACATTTAAACAGATACCTCACCAAAGAAGATATATGGTTTTCGTAAGCACAGGAAAGATGCTCAACGTCCTTATTCATTAGGGAAATGCAGGTTCAGAGCACAATGGGTTACCACGTCACACATTTTAGAGTGCTGACATAACAGCAACAAAACCCCACAGAAACCAGGCAACACAAAGTGCTGCCGAGGACGCTGAGCACACGGGGCTCGTCCACGGTCGCCGGGAAAGCGAAGGGGGAGTTACTTCGCAGAGTGCATTGGCAGTTTCTCCAGAAGCTAAACACCCCATTCCCACACAACCCAGCAGTCCCACTCCTGGGTGTTTACCCGGAAGAAGTGGAAACTTATGTTCACCCAAAAACCTACACGTGAATGCTTACAGAAACATTATTCATGGCTCACGATTAACTTCCCCTTTTTTAAAAGTTTATTTATTTTGAGAGAGAGAGAAAGTAGGGGAGAGGCTGAGAGAGAGGGAGAGAGACAGAATCCCAAGCAGGCTCTGTGCTGTCAGTGAGGAGCTGGATATGGGGCTTGACCTCAAGAATTGTGAGATCATGACCTGAGCCAAAAACGAGTCAGATGCTTAACCAACTGAGCCACCCAGGCGACCCTTGTCTTCCCTTTTGAGATGAATAGGCAAACTGTCTTTTTGGTGGGTCCCCTGACTAAAACTTACTTCAGTTTTGCAATGTTCACAGACTCAATGATCACAGATCATACCAGTGATCTTTAAAAAGTAATTAGGAGAGGGGCACCCGTGTGGCTCAGTCGGTTAAGCATGTGACTCGGCTCAGGTCATGATCTCATGGTTCAGGAGTTCCAGTCCTGCATCCCGGTGAGCTCGTTCATGTTTCCGGTGAGCCTCTCTCTCTCTCCCTCCCTCTCTGCCCCTCGCTCACTTGTACACTTTCTCTCTCTCTCAAAAAAAAAAAAAAAAAAAAGGAGATTATAAAATAGAGCCACTTAATTTCTTGGTGATCACAAAACTCCGTTCTTAGAGTTTGCGGTTGAGGCTGAATCCCATAGGTAAGTTTAATTTTTAATTTTCTTAAGTGTTTATTTATTTTTGAGAGAGAGAGAAAGCACAAAAGTGGGGCAGGGGCAGAGAAAGTGGAACAGAGGATCCAAAGCGGGCTCTGTGCTAAGAGCAGT
The DNA here is from genome assembly GCF_023721935.1 of Panthera uncia. Classification (NCBI taxonomy): domain Eukaryota; kingdom Metazoa; phylum Chordata; class Mammalia; order Carnivora; family Felidae; genus Panthera; species Panthera uncia. Next base: position 33,324,300 of record NC_064811.1, read on the forward strand.
GAGATCGTGAACTACGAGACCATGACCTGAGCTGAAGTTGGACGCTTAACTAACTGTACTTAACCTTGAACCACTCCTTTTCCACACTTTGCCTTCCCTCTTCTATTTATGTGCCCTCATCCCCCAAAGAGATGTCAGCCATGTCAGGAACTATGGAAAGTAAAGCAGATGAAATTTGCCAGCTTTTAGATCCTTTGGTGCTGGAGTTTAAATTAAAACATTATTTATAACTACTAGTATCTGTTTTATCTTCATGTTCAGCAGGAAGTTCCTAATTGTGAAGGACAATGGCATTTCAGAGGAATTTTGATATATTATCCAGCATAGCAATGCTTGTTTTCATAAATAAAGCTTTACTGGAACACAGCCACAGTGATTCATTTCTGTCTTGTCTATGGCTGCTTTTATCTAATGGTGGCAGAGTTGAGTAGTCAAGACAGAGACAGAAGGACCCACAAACCCTAAAATATTTACAGTCTTTCCTTTTATAGAAAAATTTGCTGACCCTTGATCTAGCAGAATGGCCTTTTGGTCATTCAATTAATATGAACCATTCATTAGTGTACTATTTGTGTAGACTTGTATAACTACTAATTTGCATAGCATTTTGTATCTTCACATAAGAACAGTTTTGTATCTTCAAACATCAACAAATATCTGTTCGTATCTATCTTTTCATTATCCCATGAGCTGTAATAAGTTGGCAATTACTACCATTTCCTTTTCACAGGTAAAGAGGTTCAGAGAGTAAGTGAGTTTATAAGAGGTGAAACCAGAACTTGAGCGCAACTCATTCTCCACATCAGCTCTTGTCACTAAATAAATAAATAAAACAAATACAAAGAAAATAAACAAAACACACAGCACACACAGCAAGCTGATCATTTAGTGAGCCAGCTAAGATCAGCTTGGATTTTCATCTGCCTTAATGCCCCACTGAGCTCATTCAATTAAATTCAGTGCCACACAAAGTTCACACGTGAGGCTCATGTCCTGAGATGATGTCTTTCTTTTATCCTAATTTCTGGCACTTACAGACTGCTGAAAGGCTTCTCTTTCTTACAAACCGTATCCCTTTCATACACATGAGTTGACTATACTAGTTAATGATCAGAGAGTTGATTCGGGTTTCAGGGAAGCTAGAGATCAGATAATTTCTGGGGCTCTTTATGAAAAGGAATACAAAAGTACCTTCCTTTTGCAAATTTTACAAAAACCAGGTGAACTCACTGCTAAACCCTAAAAGGGGCCCTAATTTTTTAAAATTTCTTTTAACGTTTATTTATTTTTGAGAGAGTAAGACAGAGCACCAGTGGGGGAGGGGCAGAGAGAGAGGGAGACAGAATCTGAAGCAGGCTCCAGGCTCTGAGCTGTCAGCACAGAGCCCGACGTGGGGCTCGAACCCACAAACAGCGAGATGATGACCTGAGCTGAAGTCGGACACTTAATCGAATGAGCCACTCAGGGAAAGGGGCTCTAAATTTGAAGCTTCATGATCATACTAGTAAATCCTCTGTGAATTATCTTCCCCGCTCAACGAAAGGAAGCTCATATATTCCAGACAGAGCTCTTAGTAAGAAGCGGCCCTTTCTGACTAAACAGACTCATCATTCAAATCTGCCATCCCCACTGATTCCTCATAAAGCTGCAAGACGGAAAGCATTCATGCTTCATCTCAGCAAACTCTACAGTCTCCAGTCTAGAGCAGGGGTGTTCAAAGGGTGGCCCGCAGATAAAATTCGCCTCACTTGGGGACTTGTTAGGAATTCAAGTTCTCAGGCTCTACCCCAGACATCCTGAATCACAAACTGTGAGGACGGGACTCAGCCATCGTGCTTTTTGAACACCGACAGCGGATTCTGACGCGGCTCAAGTTGGAGCATCTCCGGCCCTCTAGATTGTAGATGCCACACTCTCTGCTCATGTAGAAAACATTTTGAGAAAAAGAGGGGGAAAACTACATCATTTGAGCAAGTTTTATAACTTGTCTTTAGGAACACAACAATCCAATGGCCAATTTCAACGGTAAGCAATCCCATTTTTAGAAGTTTCGGAAAACATGACGTGTAAGATGTGTGAGGATTAACCAGAAGGAGAGGAGCAAATGCTTACAGCTCAAAGTCTGCTTGGACGATTTCTGAGTGCACCGATGTCAATTAAATGAATTCATGACTTACTGAGTGAGTGAAAATGTATATTTAAACACTCCTGATACAGTCAGACTGAATCAGTATTCTGAACTCTGAATCATCTTAGAAGTTGACGGAACTTCTCACAAAGAACCTAAATTACTTACTTCAAATAAAATTCCTTATTTTCAAAGACTGGGGGCTGGACCAAATCGATCCTTTTAACCACCAAAGGACCATTTTATTATTTTTAGCCACCAAGGATGTCTTATTTTAAAAATGCATTTCTCATACAAATAATAAACGACTTTGATTTGCACCCACACTGCCTTTCTCTGTCAGTCAAAGGTATACTTAGCCACTACTCACAACTTCTGGTCAGCATGAGCTAACCAGTGTTGCCCTTCTGAGTTGATATATTTTAATTCCCACTAGGAGCAAAGACCTGTAATGTTTTGGTTGGCTTGCGGAGCTTTGTATTATACAAATGCAAAATTTTCCCTTTCGCCTTTCCTCATCTGTAAAAGGTAAATAACACCTGTCTTCTAAGACCTGTTCTAAGGATTAAAATAAAACAAACAAAACCCCTTAGATATAATGTAATTAGCATTGCATCTGGCACAAATATGGCCACTGCTATTCCCATGATGATTAAGCTGTTTGACATCCTGAAATGAGCTCTACAGTGGATACTTGTTCGCTTATCTGTGTTGGCCCCCCTTTCTGGGAAATACCACACCACCCAAACCCATGTGGAACAGCAGGTTCCTTGTTGACATCTTGCGTGAAATGAACCTGGCCAGTTAATTTAGACTAAGGTGGGTGACTGGTCTATGCCGGGTGAGAGTCTCTCCCCTCAGGAATTTGGAATTGAGAGACTACATTCTAAGACTGGCTAGAAAAGAAATCGTTATTTTTTACCATATGAAGCAGAGAAAAGTATGAAGCCAAGAAGAGTACATCCTGACATTACTTCAGACTCTGGGTTCCAAAGGACAACCAAATTGTCCTTTGTTTAAGATCACTCGAATTGTTTTCTGTTGCTTGTAATCAATGGTCTTTAACTAACACCCACACCCCCAGTGTGGTAGAACCACATGAGGTGAGGTCAGTCCCGACCTGATAGTTTGTGACTGCAAAGTAGTCAGTGGCAGTTAGGATGGCTGTTTCCTCAGCACATGTCCAGGTAGACGTATCTTCCAATAGGTGGGGATCCAGAAAGGGAGTGAGTCCCTTGGCAAAACACTGAAAACTCAGACAAATTAGAGTTGAACATATCAGCCCACCCAAAGCCTTGGGAGAAGGAGAGATTTAATGAAAAAGGTTTTATGCTGGGGTCTTCTACATGCCAACTGTGGGATTCTGGTTGATTCGCTTTACCTTCTGAGTTTCAGTTTCCCATGAGACCACAACAGCAGCACCAACGACCATCACAATAATAATGGTGGTAGATGGGTGCCTAGTCCTTATCAGTCAGGGCACAACCAGGAAAACAAAACTGCTATAAACAGGGAGTTTCACAAAATTGGTGATTTGAGTAATGGAAGAGTTGAAAAGCCAACAGGTGACAGGTGGCTGGAGCCACGAAGTGACAACAGCCAGGAGGCCCAGAGAGGGGAGAGGAACCCTTGCTGGCTTTTCACTCCTTCAGCGCCTCCCAGTGGCCAAATCCAGGCACAGCCTGGAAATACAGCCTGGTGGGGGGGGGGGGGGGCGGGGGGTCAGAGGCCAGCAGGGGAGGGCTAGGATGGAACAGGGGTTCAACCAGACAACTGCACTCACTATGGATGTGCCAGATGCCGTCCTCAGCTCTCAGCGAGAGTAACCCACTCACTCCTGGGAGGTAAGCAATGTTAGTTCCTGATGAGGGAACTGAGGTACAGAGAGGGTGATGTAACTTGCCCAAGAACACATACATAGTAGGTGGCAGGCAGGGCTGCGATTCAAATCTGGAGAACCCATTTGATTTCTTCCAGAGGTGTGGCAAACAAAAACAAAAGGCCCCATTGTCGCAAGTGCTGTGTGTCTGTTGTCAGACAGTGCAAATGCTTTAAGCACTTAACATTCAAACACTACATTTAGGCTGTTTACCCACAAACTAAACGTCCTGGGTGTTCTTGCTCGTTCTGAACACTGCATACCGCTCTATGCCGGGAGCCGCTACAAATTCAGCCCTTCTGATTCACAGTCAGGTCCTCAAAACAAGTTCTCCCTTTGCAGCCACGGTCAGTTTTCCAGGCGAACAATTCTCTCCTTTCTTTTTCCCCTCATTAGGTATTTATCAGTAAACTACTAAATTTCGGAGATGATGGTAGGTATGGAGAATATCCACCATTCGAGACTTTTCCTCCAAGTTTTTACTTTTCCTGTAGATAGGTTACTGGTTGTTTTTTGTTTTTCTTTTTATTATTTTTTTTAATCTGAATATAGTTGACACCCAGTGTCACACCACTTGCAGGTGTACAGGATAGTGATTCAAAAAGTTTATACATTTTGTTATGCTCACCACACGTGCCATCTGTCCCCACAAAGTGCTGGTACAGTACCACTGACTATATTCCCTGTGCCCTACCTTTTATCCCCGTGACTTACTCATTCCACAATGGAAAGCAGGCCTCTCACACTCTCCTTCAACCCTCCCTGCTTCCTCTGGCAGCCATTAGTTTGTCCTCCATATTTATAGGTTTGATTCTGCTGCAAAGTTAGTTACACGAGGACTCGGGCCAATCTGTGCCCGCCTGCCCCACGTCCATGGCAGGTGTTGACCAGCAGATGACAGACTCCTCAGCAAGCCGGTTTTGGTCTCCCGGCCCTTCTCACACTAGCAGTTCAGGTCTCTAATGTCATTAGGTCAAAGATGGCGTGGGGTATCTGGGTGGCTCAGTCGGTTAAGCGTCTGACTCTTGCTTTTGGCTCAGGTTGCCATCTCACGGTTCATTGAGTTCGAGCTCCACATCAGGCTCTGCACTGACAGTGCAAAGCGTGCTTGGGATTCTCTCTCCCTCACTCTCTCAGAAATAAATAAACTTAAAAAAAAAAAAAAAAGATGGTGAGTAACCTCTATTTACTATTCTGGTAATAGGGTAAACATTTCCTAAAAATAAGGCAAATGTCTGAAGGGACTGCTTTATAAACAAAATAGGGCAGAATTTTAGATTGTAGACAAGGAACGTATATGAAACCACAAAGGCTTTTGAGGGAAAAAAACCGGCTTTGATATTTCTTGGCTTATACCACTGTATTAGTTTCCTTGCCAGTTATACAACTGCTTATTTTTCTTCATAGGCTTAATGCTGTGAAGGCTTATTGCCTGTGGTATTTATCACTAAATACTTAGTAAATGCTAAAACTTACTGGAACTCACGTGCATTGGCACGTCGGCTTCCGGATACTACTTTAGAAATGGAAGAATATGAGGTCACTCCACTATGCACCTGTGTGTCTCTTAAAACGAACAAAGTACAAATGAATATGCACCACACCACCTTCAAGCTTAAATGGCAGGGAGAGAAAACATTCTAGTGTCTAAAAACGTAGACACCAAAGCATGTTATACATCATTTCGGAGGAAGACATAGTTCTCTGGCAATAAACTGCTCACCCATGAAATGAAATAACCCTTCTAGGAAAGGATGATTAATTATTTAATAAACATCGTGTATTTTTAACTTCACTGTGAAAAATAAATGGGAGGAAGTGCTCTACGAATCTCAACAGGTAGCACTCTCGGCCTCCAGCCCACTTCGCCCCACATTGTAGGTGCACAGGAGGCGGGGCTTGAGTGAGGGACAGCGGGGGTAGGGGTGGCGGTTCTCTGCCAGGTGCCCATGGCAGGCCTGCTCTCCTGTACTATCTTACCCGAGCTGCATGTAGGTTCTAAAGCCCCCATCTCTACACAGGAGGACACCAAGGCTCAGAGTGAGTAACTTGCCCAGAGTCACAAAGCCAAGAAGAGGCAGATCCAGGATCTGCTGGGGTGTGCTGAACTCAAAAGGTCTTTCCAGGATATCATCATCTGGACCACCCAGAGGAGGGGAGAGCTGAGGAAGGAGAATGGAGGAGCAGAGCAGGGGAGAAGAGAGCTCCGGTAGCAGAGTCAACCTACCTGACTGTGGTAGGTTGAGAAATGGTCCCCAGAGGATCAGGTCCTAATCCCTGGAACCTGTAAATACTACCTTACAGGGGAAAAAAGATCTTTGCAGATATGATTAAGTTGAAGATTTTGAGATGGGGATATTATCCTAGATTGTCTGGGTGGGCTCTAAATCCAACAGCAAATGTCCCTATGAGGGAGAGGCAGAGAGATCACACACACAGAAGAGGACGTTATGTGAAGAGGACGCAGGGACTAGGGGAATGGCCACAGCCAAAGAACGGCCAGAGGCAGCCAGAAACTGGAAGATGCTGGGAGCAGATTCTTCCCAGGGTCTCCGGAGGGAGTACAGTCTTGCTAACACCTTGATTTTGCCCACTGAAACGAATGTTAGACTTGCGGCCTCCAGGCTGTGAGAGAATTCATTTGTGTTGCAAGCCAGCAAGTTTGTGGCAATATGTCATGACAGCCACAGGAAACGAATACACTGCCCCGCTGGGTACAAGCTGAGAGTTGCCGCTGTGCGTGCCTCAGCCTGGCTGGCATCCAAATACCAAGAGATATACCCCATCCTGGTCAGGGGCTTTCAACTCTTTTTCTAAAGCTTCCTTCCCCCGTCCCGTGTGATCTTCAACACAAGAAACAGCTGGTATGTCTGCATTAATGGCTAAAAGGAGTAGGAAAAAGCACTGGTCCAGAGTTTAGGATTCACGGTTTCAGACACAGCTCAATCGCTTTTTTGAGGGTGCAACACTAAGCAAGTCATGTGAAAGTTCTACGTCTCATTTTCCTGATCTGTAAAAGCCATCATGATATGTCCTTCAGTCTCTGAAAAGATTCAAGGAGATAGTGTACACAGACCCTCAGTAAACTATAAAGTGTTGTATGAAAACATGGAAAGAGTCCTGATTACTCCCCCTTCATTCTCTTCTTCATACAATCAAAAGCATTCTTAAGCATCTCGTATAAGGAGAGTATCATGTTGAGTCACACACAAGGAAGTGTAAGGCACCAGAGCTGGCCGGATTTATCATCTTCCTGGGGAGACATACACACCCACAGCATTAAGTAACAACACAAGGTTGAAAAGATTCGGTGCTAATAATATCTACGTGACTACAGAGATAAAAGAGATTATGGAGCACTGTAGTGGTGTGAATATCTGGTCCCCTTCTTAGGGCAGCAGTGTATTTCCCCACCCCCTGAAGTCAGGCTCGGTCACGTAACTTGCTTTGGTCAATGAAACGTGAGCAAAACGTTGTTTCCAGGCAGACCTTTTAAGAGTCAGTGCATCTTTTTTTCTTGTGACCATGGCTGGCAATAGTCTAGTCTAGTTAGTGTCTGTATCATCAGCCTCAGACACAGCATGAGGGCAACAACTATAAAAAGCAGTGTCTCCAGTCAATCTGCCATGGACATTTAGCAGAATGAGAGTTGTTTAAGCCACTGAGCCCTTTGGTTGCAGCATAAACTAGACAGTGCTGACTGATACAAAGGGTGACAGAAAGGCTAACAATACAGACGGAACCCAGGCTAAGCCATAGGGCCAGCAATGTCATATAATATTTGACAGGTATATTACAAAGTGACTCATGGGTCTCAAGGACTCATATAATTACTTACTATTCTACTTAATACAACCCTATGAGGACAGCGACCATGAAGCTTATTCATAACTACATCCTTGGCACCAACCACAGTGGCTGGCGCATAGTGGGGATATAATAAATGGGTGTCTAATAAATCCCCAGAGAGGTAGATGGGACCACATAACAGAGGAAGGAGGGGGGAAAGAAACCCCACAGCTTGACACTTCAAGGTAGGAATGAGGATGATGTGGCCTTGGGCATGAAGAAGGCCAACACAGATCACCTAAAAATACACAGGTACAATTATGCTTAAGTTATCATTGTAAAGCTTAAAAAAAAAAGATGGTGTGCCTTCTGGATGATGACAGCCATTTCCATTCTCCTCCTGTCCTGATTAATACACTTCCTTGGTATCATCTGTTTTAATATCATGGTTTCAAGCCCTAAAAGAATGATTAGCAACATTATGATTAAAAGCGATCGAAGATTCAAAGACTTAAGATATATACCATTTTTTTAAAAAAAGAATCACTCTAATTTCTACAGCACAGACGTACTAAAACCTGATCTTTTAAAAAAATTTTTCCCTCCTTTTTATTTTCAACCCTTGACTTAGTGAATTTAATGAATAGGATTAGGTTATATCTTCCTTAATAAATATCCTCCATAGCTTCTCTTATGTGAGTAAAAAAGACAAAGCAACTCTTTAGCTAGGAGCTATATGGAGATAAACTAAGACATTTCCTTTAGGCAAGAAAGGGGCACAGACAATCACTGCTAGGCCCCCAAATGTGTGGGCAAAATATATTAAGAAATTCTACACCATCCATTAGATGCAATACTTTTAGTAATCGCCACTTATCTTTGTAATGGGATCCCTGGTGGTAAGCAAACTGAGTCTGGCAAGCAAGTACCGTGAGGGCTGAGGTGGTTTCCGTGATACTATTATTCTCTAATTCATGTAGAAAGCCACAGATGTCATTTGGAGTGGTCAATAAATATTAATTAACTGTAGACATACATTTTTAACTTTGTCATTCTTTAAGCTGTTCTGGGGTTTTACAGAGGGAAAAATACCCTCAAAATACTCCTGTTAACAGAATGCATACCATTTGCCAATTACTGAAAAATTGGGAAACCAGGGGAAAATATCTGTATTTTAAACACCCTCTTGGTTAATGGGGCATTACAACTGGACTCTGTGATTATTAAAATTTATATCCCATGTGCTTCTGTTAAGTGGTTTGCAAATAAAAGGCAAGCATTCTATCAGGTTCTTAAGTTAGAAAAATGAAATATAAAACCAAATGGAAGAAGTAATTCTGTAAATCAATTAAGTTAAATATTAATTTGAACCACATTCAACCATTTCTCATCCAAAAAAACCCAGCAGTCATATGGCTCAGTCTATTACTGAGGTTAAGAATTTAATTTAACTTAAACTGAGAATAAACTGAGGGTTGATGGGAGGTGGGAGGGAGGGGAAAATGGGTGATGGGCATTGAGGAGGGCACCTGTTGGGATGAGCACTGGGTGTTGTATGGAAACCAATTTGACAATAAATTTCATATTAAAAAAAATAATTTAACTTGAAACTTTCTGGCAAAAAAGGAAACATGACAAATGATGCAATTTTCACCATTAACCAAATTCTTTTTATTTTTTTAAGTTTATTTATCTATTTTGAGAGAGAGAGAGAGGTGGAGAGAGAAAGAGAGAGAGAGAGAGGGAGGGAGGGAGGGAGAGAGGGAGGGAGGGAGAGAATCCCAAGCAGACTCTGCTCTGTCAGCGCAGAGCCTGATGTGGGGCTTGAACTCATGAACTGGGAGTTCACGACCCAAGCTGCGGTCAAGAGTTAGATGCTTAACTGGCTGAGCCAACAAGGTGCCCCCATTAACCAAATTCTTTAAGAGACACCATATTCACTGACTGCAAAGAAAGCTACACTCATAAGAATATAAATTTTCAGGGCACCTGGGTGGCTCAGTCAGTTAAGTGTCTGACTCTTGGTTTTGGCTTACGTCATCATCTCATGGTTTGTGGGTTTGAGCCCTGCTTCAGGCTCTGTGTTGACAACATGGAGCCTGCTCAGGATTCTTTCTCTCTCCCTCTCCCTAGCATGCATGCTCTCTCTCTCTCTCTCTCTCTCTCTCTCAAAATAAATAAATACACTTCACAAAAAATATATATAACTTTTCAGTGAGGTCATGGGAGGTGGCATGCTAAGCAAATACAGCTTTGTTATAACTGATATAGAGTTATCATTTAGAATCCCTACATCAGGGTACCTCAGTGTTTTCTAACCTGGTGAGCCCCAAACATGTTGATCCTCAGCCAAGTTCACTGATATAAAGCAAATAATGTGTTTTATGCTCACAAAGTATTAAGTTCAAGATAGCTTTCAACAGCTAAGCTGTGTATTCAGGCCTCTCTCTGAGAGCAGGACATTGCATATACTATTTCTCAAAATGATTTGTCCATGGGATCTTTTAAAACTTAAACAGCAGTTATTAAGCTGGTAGAGTATTGTTCAGTTCAAATATTTTTTTGGAAAAGTTAACCAAGATCAGTGTTATTCCAATTATGATCAGCTAGTGGTCACAAACAGCATTTTAAAAGTTAAATAAATAGGGGAACCTGGGTGGCTCAGTCGGTTAAGTGTCCGAGTTTGGCTCAGGTCATGATCTCACGGTTCGTGGGTTCAAGGCCCACATCAGGCTCTGTGCTGAACACCTGCTCAGAGCCTGGAGCCTGCTTCAGATTCTGTGTCTCCTTCTCTCTCTGCCCTTCCCATGCTCATGCTCTGTCTCACTCTGTCTCTCAAAACTAAATAAATGTAAAAAAAAAAAAAAAAAATTAAACAAAAAAAGTTAAATAAATAGAGGTAGCAAAGGAAAAAATCCAAGAACAGAACACATAGGGAAGATAAGCGTTGTCATGTTGAAGCTTTGGTTAGTTAAATGTGAAAGACTTTAAGAAGACAGGGGGGAATTAGGTCATGCCACAAATTACATTTCTTATGGGTTACAGCAAACAGTTTAAAAATCAATGTGCAGAAAAATTGGTGACTAAAAAATGTAGGGGTTCACAAAATAATTTTAAATAATTATTCACATAACAATTATTTACTTAGTTATTCTAACAACTGTCCTTACAAAATTTATTTTCCTGTGGGTAAATACACATGTAATCAGCAAGTTAAATAAAGCTTCCTTCAGAGGTGCTGGGGTATAAGTCTCCATAGGTTCTGATTGTGAACCCAGAAGAGGGAAACATAAAGGTTTCATGAAGAGGCTTTCTTTCTTTCTTTCAATGTTTTTATTTCAATTTTTTGAGAGAGAGACAGAGCGTGAGCGGGGGAGGGGCAGAGAGAGAGGGAGACACAGAATCCAAAGCAGGCTCCAGGCTCTGAGCTGTCAGTACAGAGCTGGATGCGGGGCTTGAACTCTTGAGTTGTGAGATCATGACCTGAGCCCAAATTGGACGCTTAACCAACTAAGCCACCCAGGTGCCCTTTTGTGATTCTTGAAAGCTCCTGTGCTTTCTGATGGCTTAATCAGCTGTTCCGCAGATTCTCAGCATTTCGTATATTCCTTTGAACTGGCTTTGGCATCCTGCGGGTTCCCTCAATCCTGAGCTAAATAAATCTTTGACCTGTTACTCACTATATATTTTTAAAATTATATTCAAAATAGCCTTATTAAGGTAAAACTGACATACAATAAACTGCATAATTTGAAATAAATAATTTGATAAATTCTGACACAGATATACACTTGTGAAACTATCACCATAATCAAGATAGTGAATATATCTAGAACTCCCAAAGATTCCTCTTGTCTCTTTATAATCCCTGCCTTCTACCCCTCTCCAGGTAACTGCCGACCTGCTGTCTGTCACTATAGATTAGCTGACCTTGCATTTTATAGAATTTTATATAAATGAAATCATACAACACATACTGTGTGTGTGTGTGTCGGCGGGGGGGGGGGGTCTGGCTTCTTTCACTCAGCACAATCGTTTTGAGATTCAACCATGTAGTTATGTGTATCAGTAGCTGATTCTTTTTTACTGCTGAGTGGATACTCGTTGTATGGATATACCACAATTTATCTTTTCACCTGCTGCTAGATATTTGAATTGTTTCCAGCTTCAGTTACTATGTACTGCACATGAGAGCCTTTTTTTTAACTTTCTGAAAATTATATTTGGATCTAAGTACTAAGGAGATAGAATCATTAGGGCTTCACTACTCCCTGCAGGTGGGGAAGGTAAGAGGACCCCACGTTGTTTATTCGTGCAGCTGATGGCAGAGTCATAACCACAGTAGACTCGTAGGAGTTGAGTGAATGAATGCACGCATGGAAACAAGTGAATGAATGCATGAAGCTACAAAACAGGAGATGAATAACTTTGAAAATGGGGTCAGGGGTGAGGCTGACATTCTCAGTTCTGACCACAGATTTGTTTTGGCATTTCAGCAGCAGCTGTGATTAAACCAACAGCAAGGGTGACCCAGCCCTAGGTTAGCTAACTAGGGGCCACCACACTACCTATGACCTTGTGGTACATATGCAATTAGGAGAGAAGCTTCTTTCAAAGGGATGTGAAATGGACTGCTGAATTTTTCGAGTTCAGACATCTGTTTATGGATTTTGGAGTGACTTGTGCCCTCTTATTCTTATCTCTATTCCCATTCCAGTTATGTCCAAAGGAGGACAGGGCAGGAGGGCTGCTGAGGGGCCAGAGCCAGAGGGGAGGGGATACTTTTGATCTGAACTAAATACCTATTTCACAGGTTTGGTAATCAAAGAGGGGTTAACGCTTTTTAAAAAGTGATATCCCTACCTCTGTTGGTGCTCTATGTAAAATTCCTGCAAAACATATCCCACACTGTCATTCCCTATTTAGTTCACCTCCTGGGCCAGACCTGGTTTCAGTGCCCACATAGAAATGTTTGGTTCTACTGAGCTTAAGATGGAGACTTAAATATTTCTGGCTTTGTCTCCAACAAATCTGCAGGTAGGGGTTCTCCCATAGGGGAGTGGCAGGAAAGGATTACGAGATCAAGACTCGGGAGCCATGAATGATTTTCCAGTAACAAAGGGGCTCTCAACTCCAGCATGACCTGCTCCCTCCCGGGCTGCACAGCTCAGGGTACAGAGCAAGGGCCCAGGAGCTCTGCTGAAGAACGATCTCCAACAGGCCAGAGAGCTCTGTGCAGAAACAACGAGCCCTTGCCAGTGCAGCTGGAGCCATTCAGACTTGGTAACATGGGGTGGTGACTAGGCCTAGAGATGCAACCAGAGGCAGGAGGCACCAGACCCAGAGAAGTAATCTCCCGCACGGAGAAAGGCAGCCCAGGTCCAGCTGCTTTCTACTCGTGGTTGCCTTCCTCCCCGTCCCTCGACTGGTCTGTTTGCCTGGTCCGTAAGCCCTGTCCTCGGCTCTCTCCACCAACCCCACTTTCCTTGGAGCCTATAATTGTGCACCCCTCCCCCAACCTACCCACCCTGGGGACTTTCAAACATTTCTTTCCCTTTGACATGTTTTCAATGTAAAATATCAGACCAAATGACAAAATTTTCTAGGTTTTATTATTTTTCTTATTCCCTCTCTCTGCCACCCAGCTTCTCCAGATACGTGCATGGTGCTAGATCCAGTCTGTCACCCATTCTGTGTTCTTTTATTTATAGTCGAAACGATTATTACTGTGTTTAGAGAGATTGAGCCTTTCTGTTCTGAACCACCTATGTGGCTCACTTATTTATATCCGGCCTAAAGTCTGATTTAGTATTTCCACTCTCTGGCCGCCATGTCCTTCCCAGCCTGATTCTGCCCCATGGACGTTTTTACCCTGAGAAACTGGGTCCTTGCTTCAGGGCCTGGAGTTTTATCCCATTTTTGATTCCCTTTTCTCTTCTCTTTTCTAAAGAGCAGGTCCTCGGGGTACTCTGGGAACCAGCCTAGAGGGAAAGAATTTCCAGCTGAAGTTCTGATAAGAAAGACATGGGACAGGTGCCTGCACGCAGGCTGTCGGCTGTAAGAGGGAGAGCAGGGTGACTAAAGAGAGAGGCTGGTGAGCAGGAGGAGAGCAGCACCTGGGCCCCAGGGAGAAGCTGGTACAGCTCATGCTGGCTGGTGTATATGACAGCGGTAAGAAGTATCTGAACCCAAGAGACTGGACTGAAAACTCGTTACAGGACAATTTTCACCCATTCTCACTTTTCTCTACTAACAAATAACTCTACCAAATGCAAGTTATTCCCAGGATTTAATTCACAGCCTTGATATTAAAACACCAAGTCTGGCTTAATACAAGAGCTAGAAGAACATAAAGTCATTGGAGGGAGTGTCTAAACATCAACAGTAGCCTTTGAGCTCATCAGTCAAGACTCACAGGGAACCAACAAGGGACAAATTTTAGATATTTAAAAACAAAGCGATGACAATTTCCCATGTGATTAAATTTCTCCTGAATTTTGTAGAATAGGTTACAGTTGACCCAGGGCAGTAGTTTAAGGAAATATTACTGTCTTAATAAAAACAGTACTACTGGGGACAATGCATGACATGTCTATGAAGCCCTGCCATCCTGACAATGATCCGCACTGCAGGTGCACAGTCGGGGACACCAAGAGCCCCCAACATCTGTGCACAGGAAGACCCATGTTTAAATGGCAAGTGGTGGGATTCCTACTCCAGTACTGCTTCTCTTGACCTATGGTCGCTCTCAAACACTTGACTGTACTGCACGAGGTGAGAACTCTGGAGTCCCACCTGATGTTCTCTAATTCTTCTCGGCAACTGACTGTGCTACTGTGATATTGTAATAGGAAGACGACGACCAAAAATTCAGTCCCAGTTCCTGGTACAAAACTCCTAAAACCCTTGTGATTTCCTGAATGACAGGAGCAGCTTTTGTTCTAATACCTGGACTTAGTCCCTGGTTCCTGACATGAGAACTTTTAAAACCTTCCTAATCTCCATGGTGCACAGCTTTCTATGCTACTGTTATGGCTACCTTTTCCCTCCCCGCAGATACCTTCAGGATGGGGGCTGGTCACCAGAAAGACTAAGGTATGATTAAAGGGCGGAACTTTCAGCCCCACTCCCAACTCCAGGGAGAGGAGAGGACTGGAGATTGAGTTAATCACCAATAGCCACTGATTTCATCTATGATACCTACATAATGGAGTTTCCATAAAAAACCCTAGACAACAGGGTTTAGGCAGCACCTGGGTTGGTTTAACGCATCCAGATGCCAGGAGGGTCACGTGTCCCAAACTCCCCAGGGACAGAAGGTCAAAGTCCTGTGTTCACCACCCTTCTGGACCCTACCCTATATACCTCTTCATCTGGCTGTTGATTTACAGCTTTCATAATAGACTGGTAATAGTACATGAAGTGTTTCCCTGAGTTCTGTGAGCCATTCTAGCAAATTATCAAACCTGAGGAGGGGTTGTGGGGACCTCTGAATTGTAGACCGGTCAGGAATATGAGAGAGTAACACCCGGACCCTGGATTTGTGACTGGCGTCTGAAGTCGGGGCAGTCTGGAGAGCTTAAGGGCTCAGCCCTTAACCTGGAGGGAAGGGGGGTCTGTACTAACTCCAGGTAGTTAGTGTCAGAGTTGAATTAAATTGTAGGACACCCAGAATTAGTATCTGCAGTGAACTTGAGAACTGCTTGGTGTGAAAAACCCACACAACTGGTGCCAGAAGTGTTCTGTGACTAGTAATAGATCATAGGAGCCATGCTATGTTCTCAATCATTGGATTTGCCATGAAGTCAAAAATCTCTGATGATTACATCTGAGTAAAAGGGTTCAAAATGATAATCTGTGCATGAAAAGCAGTGGCCACCCGTTCATCTGCAATGATAGTAGGCTTTTACAAATTCATCAACCACCTAATCATTACGGAGCATATGCAACATGCTAGTAACCAAGCTAGGCTCTGGGTTATAACAGTTACAATCTTTTCTGCTCTCTAAAGCACTACTCTGGGGCGCCTGGGTGGTTCAGTCGGCTAAGCATCCGACTCTTGGTTTCAGCTCAGGTCATGATCGCACGGTTCATGGGTTTCTAGCCCTGCATCAGGTTCTATGTTGACAGTGCAGAGCCTGCTTGGGATTCTCTCTCTCTCCCTCTCTCCCTATCCTTCTTCCAGTTATGCTCTCTTTCTCTGAAATAAATACACTTAAAAAAACAACAACAACAACTTTGTTTAAAAAAAAAAAAGACACTAATCCATGTTTAAGTGGGTTGTTAGGCTATTTCTCCACTAAAATTACTCTTCCTTCTGTTCTCGGAATGGTCCAAGTATTCCGAAAAGATCGTGGTGCTTTGAGGACTGACACAGAGAATTTCTGAAGCCAAGCATGATGGATCACCTTCACGCTGCGACCAGAAAGGCCCATTCCTCATCTGGCTTGGGACTCAGGGCAAGTGTGAGAGGAAAGTTGTTTAGGGACCATCACCAGAATTTTCCGCTCTCTCTTGACACGACAACCTCAAGCCCTCGCTCTGCTGGCTGGTGTCGAAACACGCTTATGAGAAATGCTGGATTATGTACCGAACCAGTTAGAAAAACGGATGACACGTTCCTGAGAAGAAACCGTTGTTTTCACACAGTCATCAACAGGGATGGCACCACCATGAACGACCTGCTTGGAGATGCCCTCGCACACTCCTTGAGGGGCTTGTTCCCTGGACCATCATTTACAATGTCTTTTCTTAAAGGTGATTCGAAGCTGCAAGTATTAGCAAGTGTCCCAGCATGATTAATAGAAGGCAAGGAAGCCACTTGTAAAGAGATAAAATATAACTACAGTGTAAGCCAGCAAGATGGTCAAGTAAATCCTGATGCCTCCGCTTATCATGGGGCTGTATGAAAAAGAAATTAACTCTAGAGGTCAAGACAATACTGTGGCACAGGGAGAGAATTATCGCTCTCCCTGAAGACTTTTCTCCCTGAGGCAAGACAGCACACACCCTAGATTAAACTTTCATCAGCACATCTGGAAATTCCATCAATCTTTCATTACGGTCTGGCTCAGAGAACCCTCTGCCTAGATGTCCGTTAGGAAGCTCTCCATCCTCTACGTGGAGACCCTCCGATTACGCCTAGGGAAGGAGACAACGACAAAGGGGAAATAGAGGTAACTTTTGGAGTAGCTCAAAAAAAAACCAAGGGGCCTACTATTTCTGAATCCCTGTCACCTAAAACAGAACCTCCCTTTGTCACTGGCAACTGCCACCAATTTAGAAGGGAAGTTTCCTTGGCACGAGCTGCACCCACCGCATGATGCAGCTGAACAGAATGAACACTTGCACTCACTCGCTTGCTCACAAAAGCTTCTCGAATGCCCTCCCCGCAGAAGTGCCCTCTGTACCGTGTGGAAGTGGCTGCCTCCTTTAGCCAGATGTTAACTCATGGGTCCACAAGGGAGGGTGTAGCCTGGAGACAGAAACCACCCCAGATATCTGAACAAAGAAAATATCATACAAAGAACTGTATGCAGGTAATAAAAAGGCAAAAAGGAAACAGAAAGAGGTTACCGTGGAGGCAACATTGCAAAGGGGGATGGAGGGGCGGTGACCTGTAGGGTTGAAGGAACAAAGCACAGAGGTTGGAATTATTAAAAGCTAGAAGCCTGGAGGGGCCCCACGGAGGAGAACACTGAGGAAGTGTTGCCTGGCCGTGCTGGCATCTCCAGGCTTGAAGGAGGGGCCCCGAGGCCCAGGGGCCCAGACCTTTAAAGAGGCACGGCAGCCGGCTGTGCTGGGGGCTCTGAAGAAGGGGCATGATGAAGCTCGTTCCGCATTTCTGCGAGTGTTGGGAACACCTCGAAGTGGAGTTTGAACTGATGCAATGGGGTGAAGCAGCTTTTCTAGGGTGATGCTCACAGGAAGCGAAGTAAGGAGCAAGTCTCTTCCTCCTCCAGCCTTGCAGTCTTCTAGTCAGAGCCTAACAGGCAGCAAACCAGACAAGCACAGACGAATTCTGCAGAATCTCGGCCTCAGAAAGCTGAGCCACCTGCAAAGGGTGGGTTTGGAGCTGAGACACAGCAGCTTAATACCTGGCTTAGGAAGCAACAGGTCACGGGCTCGGGAAGCTGAGGTGACTGGTCTCCAGAACATGCCAGAATGCTAGTTGTGTCACCTCTTCTTTTTCAATTGGCAAGTGTCGACCCAGCTCCATTTCCCAGAGTCCCTTGCAGCTGTGTGTGGCCAACAGGATGTGAACAGAATGTGAATATACGTGAGGTGTGCAAGTTCCAGGTCGTCTTGCAACTTAGAAGATAGTCAATCCCTTGTCCTGGTCAGACTGGAGGGATGGCACGGCCGCCACCTAGAAGGAGCAGGAGCCCGCATGGCACCGAGCCGCGCTGAGACAGTACTGCATGTTGCAGACTGCTACAGATAACGTGTCCCTAGTGTTTCAGACAATGGACCTTAGAATACTTGATACAGCAGCCCAAACATACCCTAGTGAATACAAAAAGGGTTAGCTCTAGGACAGCAGCAGAGCTGGGCAATGCTTGCAGGTACCCTGAGGAATGCCGGTAGAACGGAGGTATGGGTAGGAGAGGAGAGGCAGTCAAAAAGGACTTTGCCTTTCTTACAATGACCTCCTACAGCACCCGCAAAGATCCTAATTCTGCCCTGCAAGCATTACTATTCTAATGCTCTTTCTCTAAAGGGGAGGAGGGCATCCTAGGTCTCTTATGGCTGGGTCTCGATTCCTCTTTTTCTTTTTTTAAGCAACCCTCTAAAGATGTAAAAAATCATTCCTAGCTCAAAGCCATACAAAAAGAGGTCTCAAGGCCCTACTTTGTCAACTTCCGCTTTCATTCTGCAACTGTGGTCTTATCTCTTCAATTAAGAAGCCAGATCTTTAAGGACAGGGACCAGGCCATAGACTTCAAGGGTCTCCCTCCCGATATCTGCTTATTTTAGACCATCTGTCATCTCTTGTCAGGATGAACAGAGGAGCCTCCTATTCAGACAGATGAAAATCTCAGGAGTCTGGTCTCTGTGCTGTCGGAACCTGAAGGATCATCTAAGGTAAGTCACACCCTCTGTCCTGAGCCTCCTAATCTCTAAAAGAAGTTGGGGGATATTGTTACTAAACTACTTTTTCAATTTAAAAGGCTCTGAGTCAAAGTTTTATGTATTTTAATTAATTAATCCCAGTATTTCTCAGGACCTTTCCTGTCCCCACCCCCAAATTAAGCAGTGTTTTTAAAAGAAATTAAAACAAGACAACAGTGGCAGGAAAACAAGAACTATGTGTAACGAGAGCCTTTTAAAACAACTTAAACCAGGCAGGGTCTTGCTGGCTAAAACCAGATGGGACCATCCTAAGAGATGAGAATATGAAAAAATATATATATTTGGTATACTTGAGACTCACTATATTCTTTAGATAAAAGTTTCCTGAGATCTTGACCAGATAAAACAATTATGTCAAGGTTAAATTCATTCGGAAATTTATGAATTATCTATTATTAGAAATTATTCATCAACTGCAACTTCTTAACACAGCTCCAGAGGCAAGGGAAACAAAAGCAAAAATGAACTATTGGGATCTCATCAAAATAAAAAGCTTCTGCACAACAAAGGAAACAATCAGCAAAACTAAAAGGGAACTGACAGAATGGGAGAAGATATTTTCAAATGACATACCAGATAAAGGATTAGTATAAAAAATCTACAAAGAACTCACCAAACTCAACACCCAAAAAACAAATAATCCAATAAAGAAATGGGCAAAAGACATGAATAGACACTTCTCCAAAAAGGACATCCAGATGGCCAACCGACACATGAAAAAATGCTCAACCTCACTCATCATCAGGGAAATACAAATCAAAACCACAATGAGATACCACCTTACACCTGTCGGAATGGCTCACATTAACAACAACAGGTGTTGGCGAGGATGTGGAGATAGAGGATCTCTTTTGCATTGTTGGTGGGAATGCAAGCTGGTGCAGCCACTCTGGAAAACAGTATGGAGGTTCCTCAAAAACTTAAAAATAGAACTAACCTATGACCCAGCAACTGCACTACTAGGTATTTATCCAAGGGACACAGGTATGCTGTTTCGAAGGGACACATGCACCCCCCCTGTTTATAGCAGCACTATCAATGATAGCCAAGTATGGAAAGAGCCCACATGTCCATCGATGGATGAATGGATAAAGAAGATGTGGTATATATATATACAATGGAGTATTACTCGGCAATCAAAAGAATGAAATCTTGCCATTTGCAACTACGTGGATGGAACTGGAGGGTATTATGCTAAACAAAATAAGTCAGTCAGAGAAAGACAAATATCATATGACTTCACTCATATGAGGACTTTAAGATACAAAACAGATGAACATAAGGGAAGGGAAGCAAAAATAATATAAAAACAGGGAGGGGGACAAAACAGAAGAGACTCTTAAATATGGAAAACAAACAGAGGGTTACTGGAGGGGTTGTGGGAAGGGGGATGGGCTAAATGGGTAAGTGGCATTAAGGAATCTACTCCTGAAATCATTGTTGCACTATATGCTAATTTGGATGTAAATGAAAACAGAAAAAAAATAAATTTTTCTTCAAAACTAGGAAAGAGATGTATAAAGCATCTTCTAGAAAGAGAGGTTTCATAATACAAACTTTAGGCATAAATAATATCACAGGATCAACATTTAACCTGAGAAAATACTTAAAAATTTTTTTTCAATGTTTACTTATTTTTGAGAGAGAGAAAGACAGAGTGTGAGTGGGGGAGGACAGAGAGAGAGGAAGACAGAGAATCTGAAGCAGGCTCCAGGCTCTAAGCTCTCAGCACAGAGCCCGATGTGGGGCTTGAACTCACAAACTGTGATATCATGACCTGAGCTGAAGCTGGACACCTAACCGACTGAGCCACCCAGGCGCCCCATCCGAGAAAGTACTTTATAAAAAACATTTGTGCCCAATGGCTGTGGTCATTGCCATTAATTATGAAGGGATTTTATCTTCATTCTAGCAGGCCCGACAAAATCTCCATTTATGAATAGTTACTTGTTAAAACTAATTCCAATTTTTCTTAAAAACAAAGGCAGCAATCTAGTGTTGGCACTAATTTAAATGAATGAGTTGACTGACCAGAGGAGCATCTTCCAAAGTGTGTTCCATGTGACTGCATTTCCGTGAAGAAAAGGGTCCCAGTGAACGTCAGCACAGGAAAACCTCCAGGAGGGTCCAGAGTAAAGGGGGTCTTTGCGCTTTAACCCAGTTTCCTAACAGACTCTAAAATCTTGTTTTTCCCTCTCTGGGACAGCATATGAACATCTTACCTCATTAGTTCCCCATAGACATGGCTACGGACATCACTCCGAAACCCTCTGACTATCCCATCTACACAGTTTCCCTTCTCATGGGAAACAGACAGGATCGGCAGATACCACTACATATTGGCAACACACACAGGGGCCTGTGTGTCGGATCCTTCCCAGAAGACGGATCCATATCTGCCACCACGGATATGGTGTTAAAGGCCCCCATGTTCAGAAACTATGTTTGCTTGCTTTGGATACCTGTATGACGGAAGAGGGAGAAAGCTGTTTCCCAGGGTCTGAATGAGTAAGAAGAGAGCTGTGGCCAGCAATCAGCAGGGGCGCCTGAAAAACAGGCTCCTGAAATCCTCCCACCCATCCTTGAATGACAGCTGGCAGGCTCACAGAGGCAAGAGAGGTGGCTCTCCGGTGGTCTGCCTCAGTCCCTGGGGGCAAAGTGCCAGCTCTAAGGCCCAGGGCCATTTGTACCTGTGAAGATGCCCTCCTTCCCACAGCAGGAGGCAGTAGAGCAGGTGAATTCGGATACTCCCCAGTACTGCTTTGCATTGGAAATACAAGGCTTATGAAACTCCTTTCGCCAATCTGGAGGTCTGAGAGCCTTGATCTTTATCTTGCTGGGATCAAAAGGAACCAAAGTACAGGGGCGCCTGGATGGCTCAGTCAGTTAGGCACCCGGCTCTTGGTTTTGGCTCAGGTCATGATCTCGAGGTTTCATGAATTCAAGCCCCGTGTCAGAGAGCATGGAACCTGCTTGGGATTCTCTCTCTCTCCCTTTCTCTCTGCCCCTCCCCTACTCATGCTGTCTCTGTCTCACTCAAAATAAAGAAACTTAAAAACAAAAAGAAGAAGCCAAAGTATAGACTAGCCAAGAGAGAGGAGGTAGCTATCTCTTTGTTGGGCAGCAATGCAGAAGTGCTCTACAAAACACCACAATAAAGGCAGGCACAGCCCTCGAGAATAAGGCAAAAAGTTCAGCCCAGTCCAGCGATGACCCACACCCCACAGAGAGCCACCATCCGGTGTGACTGCAGCTTCTTCCATCATCCATGGTAAGAGGGTTCTCCACATCAACCTTGGGGATCAGTGGGGGGGTGTCATGGACAGATCACCTCCCCACCCAAAGTAAACTTACTCCCTAAGAAACTTCTCCAGAGGAAATAAAAAGCCTTGAGATAGTGCTAAACCCAAAATAACTTTAAAAAAATTCTGAAATTCCATGGCTCAGTGAAGCACTCTGAATTTCAAGAAAGATTTTGTGCCCTTCGAGCCTCTGGAATGCATACTTTTCTTTTTCATTTGAACCTCAAGAAATCCCCTAAGAGCCCTTGCAAACGAATACACTGCCCTGGTTTGATTTTCTGTGTGTACCTGATCCCACTAACTGACAAGCAGATTATTACAGGGTTAGAGGGGAAGAAAGAGAATGGAATCGCAGGAGCCCGGGCTTGCAAAGCAGACAGCAGAGGGTCAGGTTTGTGGTAAGTTGTCCATAAATGTTAGGGACTGTCACTGGCATTACCATGGTTATCTTATTACTCACCAGAGAACACAGACCCCAAGTTCCAAGGACTGTGCCTCCTGAGTTATAAATCAAATCAACAAGTCTTTGCTGGGCACCTAGAGTGCTGAGCTGGGCATGTAAAGGGCTGCATTCACCATATCGTCTCTTCCTCACATTTCATTAAACATATCTTTTTAGAATTCAGAGACACGGGGGGCGGGGGAGAGAGAGAGAAGAAATCCCCCTAAGAGATTCCATTTTCTCAGTAAGGAAAGTTACAAAGGAATGCAAAACGGGCTCATTTTTGCAAGCAAAATGAAACACTTTTATGTTTTATTCATGCAAAATGAAAACCCCTTTCCTTTGCAGCATTACAAATTGAATTTGCTCGTGTAAATTGCTGTAAAAAAAAAAAATAAAGAATTAAAAGCAAAAGAAAGTTAAAAAAAAAAAAAAAAAGCAGGAATACAAAGGCCCTTTCTTCTAGGGAATGAAAGCTCAAGGGACCAATGGGGAGAAATAGAACCTTTCACTGGCAAACATACTTTTTTATTTACTGCTTCCAAAAGCAATCCGACTCAAGGGCCCCCAACCCAGTGCAGAAGCTTGAAGTCCTGACAGCCAGTGTGGAACTTGAGGGAATTTCTAAATGACACTTATCCGTTAACACTGAGTGAGAATAAGAAGCGGTTTCAAAAACATGGTTAACCGAGCCCACATTTCAAAAAACATAACCAAGGCAATGTAACTGAATTCATACTGCTATCATTGGGGGGCTGCAGGTGGGCGGGGCTCTTCTTTTCTTGGAAGTTGGAGGATAACTGAACTCATTGTGTCTGGAACAGCCCCTCATCCCCCTGTATCCAATGATAAGCTGTCCTTGAAACCTGAGGTCTGACTCCTCCCATATTCACCCTGTCTTTGAAAGGAAGCTGTGTAATTAGATGTATCTGCTGGTCTCTGTTCCCTTCACGAATTAAGAGCTAACCTTCATTAACCATTTACCACGTCTCCATCACTGTGCCAGTTAACAATATGGACACAACTGTATATATACACTATACAAATGCTTTGTGGCCCCTATTATGATCTCCATTTCACAGATGAGAGAAACGGGATTCAGAGCTTGAATAATTTTGTCAACTGGATTTTTGAGTATTTTTTTTCTCCCTGAACATGTGGTGTTTGGCCTCAACTTCAAAAACTGTGTAGGCTGAAAACGTCATCAATGAAAATCTGCTTATGGTCTAATCTTAAGAAAGGTTAACAATCCCATCTAGTTGTACATGCATATAATGATCTTTACCGAGGCTCCTGCCTTTAAAACAACCTTGGGGGACAGGAACCAGGCAAGAATCGAGCATCCTACACCCTTACATTAAGGCTAATGTTTTCAATGATAAGCAAACCTCATCAGGTATTTTCCTTGCAAAATTAATCAATTCATATCAACTCATCCCTGTGGTGCTATAGCTCTGGCATGGTTAAGTGAATGACAGACAGGTGTATACGCACAAATTATCCACTCATTCCCCCCAGTGCACCTGGCCCAGCTGTCACCGTTCATCACTCCGTTACAAAAGCTCAAAGACACAACCCGGGGCGCCTGGGTGGGTCAGTCAGTTAAGTGTCCAACTTCAGCTCAGGTCATGATCTCGTGGCTGGTAGGTTCGAGCCCCGCCTCGGGCTTTGTGCTGACAGCTCAGAGCCTGGAGCCTGCTTCCGATTCTGTGTCTCCCTTGCCCTCAGCTCCTCCCCCACTCACACTCTGTCTCTCTCTCCCTCAAGAATAAATAAACATTAAAAAAAAATCCAAAAGCTCAAAGACACAACTGTGGTCTTAGGAAGCTTTATCCAGTCAGCAGGCACAAGACACTCCCGCTTTCTCTTTTGCAGACCGTTTATTCTTATGTCTGGTTATAGCAAAAATGCTTGTTCTTACACTGATGAGTACATAACCATTTTTCTTTCTGCTTGGAACCTGAAACTGAATCAAAAGACTACCAAATCTACCCAGGATAAACCAAGGCAGAGCCCCCAAGAGAGGACCACACGACCCAATAAACCAGAATGCCCAGGAATGGAACCAGAATGCCCAGGAATGGAGCTATAAGCCTAGAAGAGCATCTTTCTGTCATCTGGGCTTTTCACTTGCTTTTGTCCATTTTCAACAAAGAAACAACTAATCATCGTATGCCTGATCCCTAAATGCTAGGAGATCCTCGGATACTTTGAGAGTTGCCGAAGGCTAGCTATAATTTAAGAGCTGAATGCATTTCATGTAGCCCAATTACTTAACAACGGTATCCAAGTATGAGGTCTGTGGTAAGTGCCACTTTATTATTTAGGATATGTATTTGGATTTCCTTATTTCCAGCCATCCTAGAGAACAGACGATTCACAACACATCTACGAAGTACTTGCTGTAAATAACAAACGTTCAGCAGAATTTCAGAAAAACATCGAATGGAATTTTGAGGTGACCAGACATATCAAATGTTAAAAAAGTTCGGGCAGCCCCAAACCCCAGAAGTTCCCGATTGGCATGATTTAATGATCTAAAGCTCGTGGTACAACCTCTCCCTTCACGCAAGCCCTCTAAGAAGGAAACACCAACAGGAGGGCTTCTGAAATGGCTAAGATTAACCCAGACTGCAGAGAAGAGGGGGAAAAAAGGGCAGGGTTCCAGAGAGCCTGGGTGAGTCAGCAACTCAGATGAGGAGGACGTGCAGGAGGAGAAAGATGCAGAACTCGAAGACAGGATCCAGAGTTGACAAAAGGTGTGAGGGGCAGAAACCAGGAAGGGAAGTGGTTTGGAGGGTTTATGAGGCAGGGACAGAGATGTGCTTTTACTGTTTTACGTTTCTAAGGACAGTCTATTGACACCTTTCATGTTCAGTGAGGGACAACAACAGCGAGGCCACACTTTGGTGTGAAGGAAAGACTGGGGGGGGGGGGGGGGGACAAGTGACGGCACCAGCGCGGGGTACTCACCGGCCGTTGTCGCGGCCCACGCCCCACACGCGGATGCTCGCGATGGGCTGGGAGTGGAGCACGGTGCGGTCCATGGGGTCCACCAGGCTGAGTGTGTCGTTCTCCAGGATCAGGTACATGTCTTTCCCCTGGGGTCCCAAAAGAAAACACGCTCTTTTTCTCGGGAAGCTATGGGTCATGATGCCTGCAGCCATCTAGGGACATCATTTCAAGGGCAAAAGAAACCACCCTTCAAGTCTGTTATTTGTTTTCCTAAGAGCAACATCCTCTCCTGACTAAGCATAAGTCTGGGGCACCAGGGTGACTCAGTTGGTGAAGTGTCTGGCTCTTGATTTCAGCTCAGGTCATGATCTCAGAGTTTGTGAGATCAAGCCCCATGTCAGGCTCTGTGCTGGCAGGACGGAGCCTGCTTTGGATTCTCCATCTTCCTTTCTCTCTGTCCCTCCTCCACTCATGCACTCACTCTCTCTCTCTCTCTCTCTCTCAAAAATAAAGAAACTTAAAAAAATATGCATGAATCTTTCATACTCCCCCCACACCCAGCTTCTCTCTCCCTTTCCAAGTCCTCTCAAATGTATCCTTAGCCTGCCTTCTACCCAGCTCTTGTTTTTCATTATTTACAATTCTGAATCTTGACTTGGGGAAAAAAAGGCTAATGGAGGGGTTCCCTGGAGAATCCGGTCTTTCGCTAACTCCACGCCTGTCATTCTCATCACCTGTCTCTGTCCATCCCTTCCTCTCTGGTCAGACCCTAGCAGGCATGTCCCCGATGGCCTTCCCGCAACCATTACCATCCCATCCCTTGGTATTTACAGTACTTTGCATCTATGTGATTTGGTTGACAAACAGCAGGTGCATCTGTGGCATCTCTTGGTACCACAACAGCTAGTGTTTATAGGACTTTATCGCATTGCAGATACTATGCCATGTGCTTCGGGCACGTTGGTTCATGATCTTTCCGACTTGCCCTGAGAGCTTGGTTTGCTATTATCTCCAATTCACCAGTTCACAGACAGGGAAATCGAGGCTTCAAGGTTAGGCAACATGCTCCAGGTCTCACCCAGAAACTGTGAGGCCTTTAGCGACAAGGTGCTGCTGTAATACCACAAGGAGAGGCCGACGTTTCTCACTGCTTGCATGGCTCTTTAGGGTTTGGCCTCCTGTCTCCTCACATATGTTGGCTCTTTGGGGCCAAGAACACTGGACTATTCAATTTTATTCCCCCTGCAATCCCTCAGGCATCATTTGAGAAATTATTAAACATTTGCTGCACACTAAAAGACGCTGTCCTTTCCCCCACCCTTAGCTGAGGGCAGCCCTCTGGTGGTTTTCAGGAGATGCAAGATGGCTGTGCCTCGGAGAGCTGGGAACGGAGAGGGGGCAGGTCCCAGGTGGTGCCAACCAGGTGATGCACACTGGGATTACTGAGAGCTGTCTGGGCATGTCTGGTGCCTTCTCCTTCCTCTCCGTCCTTCCCCCAGGAATGAGGCACTGACTGTAGCCTAAGAGGTCTTCAGCCAGACCTGCTAGTGAGTGGCCCCCAGTACAACCCCCACCTGGTAACCCCCACCCCACTTCTGTCCAGCTGCTGCATGGCAAACACCTTGCAGATACTAACACACTCTGAAAGCCTCTGTTTTAATGCTTTATGGGATGTGAGCCATGGTCCCCCTCACTGAGCAGGGTGATGCATTTCCTTTGAGCTAACTCAGCTTAGAAACCCCAACCGGTCCTCCCAAAGGTCCCAGAGGCTGTCTTTGTTGGTTAGTTCTACTGGCCATCTTTACACTGTTGGTCAGAACCGATGCCAACTTCCAGCTGGTCGTCTAAACTGAGAATGGCTGGCTGAGTACGGAATGTCCCTGAATGAAAATACAGCGTGGCTTCTGCTGGGTCATTCAGCACACTCGTAGCTTCCCATGCACATCCTATCGATTTTCTCATTAACACACGGCAGCTCTGGGCTGCCCAGTATAAAGTCTTGCTAATTGGTTTTTGTTACCCCAACAGCAATGTGTATGCAGCCGTTATCTAAAGATGAGACACTCATCCAGCACTCATGACTATATTTTCAGTCAGTCACTCAAACATGTAAGGAGTTGTGCTGTATGTGTGAGGCATGGCAAAAAGGCAGAGCTCATAACCCTAAGCGTTGAGCTATACTTCATATACTATGAACTAGAAACACTGCCTGAAGAGTTTATTTTTCAGAAGAGGAAAGAACTGAGAAAAACAGGAATGGCATAGCAGGGTTAAGTAGCAGATTTCTGGCCTGGCTGCTCCCTTACCCTATATCCCCCATCCAAAGTTCTCTCTCTCTGTCTCTCTCTCTCCTGTAGGAATCCTGCCAAGTGGAGATTCCTTTAGAATTTTACTAAGCTCTTCTAAGTATCTAATGCTAAGTATGGTGGTATTCATCAGTCACTCACACATTAGTATAAATTACTTTCTTCTAAATCCTAGCTGAGATTTATTCTTCTGGTGGAATAGCATTTTTAACTGAAGGAGATGGCAGGTAGATAATTTGGTGGGAAAGACATGTCTGGGTATTTGGGTGGGAGGTGGGAAGTAATGCAGTGAAAGTATGGGAAAGCCAAATACCAAACAAATGTCCTTTTCTTGGACAGGAGAAAATTTTTCCCTCTTTTCCCCATGCTCGAGATCTGAAAGTCTGGATGGCAATGCAGCCCAGCCCCATTCTAAGGTGCAGACACTCCTCCACGGGAAGCCTTGGGAGCCCCACTCTCATTATGACACAGCTCCTAGGGTTACGTGACGGGGGCTCCAAACAGCCCATCAAAGGTGTCAGGGCTCTGGTGACCCTGGGCATGGTTTAAGGGTCATGGATTCATGCAGCGAGCACTGTTTCCAGGTGCTCCTAACATACCTGCTCCCCAGATCTCCAAGCATGGTAGGCATATGGATTTTCCCGTTTGATATGATTTTTATACGAATTTGGTATTTTTACCTATTACGTTCCTTTCTGAAATGATGTCAACTAACATTTCAAAAACAGAATTACCTTATTCAAAGTGAGAAAAGAATATATAGGCATCCATTCTAAAAGCTCAGGTATAATAATGATTTTCAGATTATAAATAAAGCAGAATGTGTTATAAAAGGATAATTTGTCAACTTTTAGAGTACAGGGACATCAAACATTGCTGCGTGTATGTGTAGGGGTCACATTACCCTTCGAGAACATAGTTTCAGAGGCTCTTCTCTCCTTCTTACATAAGGGTGCATCCGATATTGCATGCAAGTTTCGGGGTTTCGGGGCCCTAGCACCCATTCATACGTCTCTGGGGCTCAGAGATACCAGGTCAGACCCTGTCATGTAGACACAGAGAACTGTTCTCTGCCAGGGCCCAGTCCTCGCTGGGATCTTGGCTGGGCTAACAGATAAATCAAAGGGTACACCATGCTCACACCACCTGCCTTTCTGGGAAAACGCACCTGATAAACATCCTCAGTATCACATCCCGTGGAGCTCTGGCGTCTCACAAAGCACAGCAGAGCATAAGCAAGCCTGCCATTAATTATTCCCACGTTTTACTCACCTCTCCCCAGATGCCGACCGTATCCCGGATGTCATTTTTGCAGTAAGAAAGCTGCCTGATGCAGTTGTTGACGGCAACGCTGCTTTTACCAGGGGCGAGGTCCTCCTCTGCCATTTCCACCCATCCCAGGGAACGCACAGCAAAACACTGGAAGACAAAGCAGAGGGCATGAAAGTACACACTGATCATGGCCCCTCTCCTCCAGTGTGCCAAAACCCCCTGCAAGGTAGCCCTAATGCATCTTCAGTTACTGTATCATGTGTGGTCATCAAATTCAGCAAACAAATCCTCCATTGTTGGAAAATTACACTGTGACTGTTTTTTACTGTTAAAAATTGTAGTGATAAACAACTTCTTGCCTACTTTTCTGTGTGTGTTCAGATTTTTGTCTCAGAGTGTAGATTACTAGAAGTAGAATTACAGGGCTAATTAGTATAAAGATTTTTAAGCTCCTTTACCTATGATAAGGGGTTAAATTTTTTTTTTTTTACATTTATTTATTTTTGATAGAGAGAGACAGAGCACAAGTAGGGGAGGAGCAGAGATAGAAGGAGACCCAGAATCCAAAGCAGGCTCCAGGCTCTGAGCTGTCAGCACAGAGCCCAACATGGGGCTCAAACTCACAAACCACAAGATCATGACCTGAGCTGCAGTTGGACGCTTAACCGACTGAGCCACCCGGGTGCCCCGGCATTTTTTTTTTTTTAAATAGTAAGAAATGCAACACCCATGAAATTTACTACTTGTTAAACGCCTAGAACAAGATAATGGGAGAGAAAGAATTAAATACATATTAGGTACTTGTTTCTAATAATGATAAAGCAAAATGTGTTTTCTAGTACCCAGAAATGAAGGAAAATAGGGGGGAAATGTGCTTTTGTGATAATAGGTCTCGGGTCCTATAGCATCTGTAATTAGCACCAAATCCTGAAAGCCCACACAATGGACAAGTTCATAAGATACTTCACAGCACAAATTCTTTTAATGGTTTTATCCTTTGGAGATGTTTTTATTTGAGATCACACTCCTTGTCTTCCTTTTAGAAATTCGTTTCTTCAACTGTTTCAAGATATAAAAAGTATTATATGCACATTGCAGCAAATGAGAAAATTCAAAGATGTATAGAAAAGAAATTCACAGGACATGTGAGGGGTAATTTGGCTACAGATCTGCTTGCTGTCAATCGCCAGGGATGCTAGGTGGCTGAAACCGGGGGCTCCCAAGCTGCACAGCACTTGAAGAAGAGCCTTCCCAGCCCAGGCGGGGCAAAGGAGGGGCCCCGTCTCTGCAGGAGCCAACAGGCTGGCTCTCAAAGAGCATCTTGTAAAGTTCCCAGAGTGTACTTCATAATCAGACTGAAGAAGAGGCAGTTAACTAGGTATGAGCAGTGAACAGGACAGCCCAACTGTTGAAAAAGACAGAAAATGCCCACCACCTCCAGAATGCAAACAGCCAGGGTCCCCGGGGAACGGGGAATGTGCCTCTGTTCTTTCCACGACCGCTGCCCTAAAGTAACCTCTAGCTTCCTTAGAGTACATTTACACTGAGGTTTTGAACCTACCCCCAACTCACAGGGCTTGGCTGCCAGGGCAGTTCCAACAAGGACCACCGAGGGCGGAAGAACTCCCCCTCCCCGCTGGTGGGAGGAGTCCCTTGGAGGGTTGGAGGCGGGCTCTTGGGAGGGCCCAGCTCTGACCCATAACCCGTGCTAGTATGAAAACCAGATAACCAACCGCCCCGTGCAGTTGCCATCTCCGGACCTGCCTGCTGTCCCAGCTGAGTGTACTTTTGCTTTGATCACTCTTGAATGCTTGCTTGCTTACGTGTGGTTCTGAATTCCTCCTTGGCCAGACTCAAGAACCAAGGCCAGGGAACACGACGACTTACTGCTGATGAAATGAAGAAATGCTATGAACTGTCCCAAAGTGACCACATTCGGTCCAGTTCCACCTCCCCTGTCTCACCCCCACGCCCTGACAGGACACCTCCTTCCCCGAGTTGCTAACCACGTTCTCTCAGGGGGCCAAAAACCCCACCAAAGTACCCATCTATTTAAGCAAACGGCACACAGGTCCTTCAGCCTAGTGGGGACACAGTGAGGTATCTGCATAAGCACAGGGAACAGAACGGCAGCCCTGAGCTGACGGTGGATAGGATGCCTTCTACAAATACACCAACAAGACAAGGTGTCCCTGTGACAGCTGCAAAAGCTACTCAGCGCTCTGTGTCTGGAGGGAAGTTTCTGGGAGATGCCCTCACACTTCATCCAGTGCAGCGAAACCACTCACAGGGGAGGCGGATGCCCACGGGCACGAGGGGTGACCAGCAGGGAGATGGCCTCTGTCAGTGGCAGGCCCGGCCCGTCTGCAGCTCTGCTTCCTCAGCCTGGAGACCAAAGTGTGTTTCTCCTGGCGGGTAAGTCACACCTGCCACACCCCCACACCATGGCACACACCTTCCCGAGCTCACAACCTCCGGGGGGTCGGGGCGGGGGCTGTGCCCCTCAGTGTCCCTTTCTGCTTCCTGCACGTTAGTGTAACTCACTAACCTCCTCCTTGTTGGTTCCAGCGTGGCCCCACATCGGTAAAAACACAGTGCCACAATGATGGGGTTTTGGGGTGGCGGTGGGGTTGGGAGCTGACGGCCAAGAAAGAATTCCTGAGACGTCTTTTGATGTAAAGACAGTGATTTTATTAAAGCGCAGGGACAGGACCCGTGGGCAGGAAGAGCCGCACTGTAAGTGTGTGTGTGGGGGGTGACCGGTTTATGGACTGGGGAAGGGGGAGATAAAGTTGAGAGAGTTCCTGAAGGAACTGTCACCTGCGGTCCACGGATTACTGGAGGCCTAGCTATTGTCAAGCTAAGGTTGTTTTCCCCTCTAGCAAAGCATTAACGTTAAGACAGGAGGGAGTTCCCGGAGAAATGTTATACTGACTGCCTCAAGTATCTGTCAACGCGCCGCAGGTTATAAGGAAACTGAAGTTTACCTGCCATTTCCTTCTGCCTTTGATCCCCCCATCACTATGGAGGGAAGGGTGATGTTGGGGCTCCAGGAAACTGAGTCTACGGGGGTTTCAGGAGATTAGGCTATTGATAAGATTGCCTTTTTCCCGTAATTTACTAAGATATTTGTAAACTGATGGAGACTCTATCAGTTTAACCATTTGTTTTCTGTCCTGTCCTTTGTCCTAGGGCAGCAGGAGGGCCTGAGGGATGCCACACATAGCTCACCTGGGGGCGGGAGAGGGTGCTATTAGCCTGTACTTTGCCCTCAGCTTGCCCCACACTCCCTCCTCAACAATCCACCCAGCCTGCTTTCTGATCTTGTCACATCCCACCTTGTGATGAAAAACTCTGCGTTTCCACCTTCACCAAATAAGCGTGTGGCGGTTTCCCCATAAGCCAACAAGCAGTTCTCAGACACCAGCTGGGTGTCCTACGATTCAACTCCATTCTGACACCACCTGCAGACAGTCCCACAAGAGTGTCTCTCCCCCCCCCCCCCCACCTCCGCCACTTCAGATGCCAGTCACAAGCCCAGGTTATAGACTGCAGGTTCCAACAACTCACTCCTTGGATTCAGTTCATTTATTAGAGCAGCTCACAGAACTCAGAAACATTTTACTTACGACCTTCCACGCCCGCCCAGGTACCCTGTTCTCCCCGGTCTCCATGTGTTCACCATTCTTTTGGGTTTGTATGGAGACTTTACAACTTAGGCAAGATTGGTTAATTCAGCAGTCACAGGTGCACTGGTGATGGAACTCAATCTCCAGCCCCTTCCCTCTCCCCAGGGTCCAGGGGTGGGACTGAAAGTTCAACCCTCTACACACCAGGTTGGCTCAGATGGCCACCAGCCCCAGCCTTGGGTGCTTTCCAACAGCCAAATAATTAGCATAACAAAAGTGATTAGCATCCCAATCACTCTCAGCACTTCAGGGAACTCCAAGGGTTTGGGGAGCTGTGAGCGGGGACCAAAGGTAAGCACCAAACACAGGAGAAATATATCTCAACATCCAAATATATTTTTTTCTTATAAATCACACGGTCACACATCTCTAGTGCTCTCCTCCTGTGTCAAAAAAGAATTGGAAACTCTCTTGATTTGGAGAACATTTATATCATCCCAACCTACTTTAACGCAGAAAATACACAGCACAATTGTATCATCTGACACAACAAACCAGACATTGTCCAAATGCCAAAGGTATTATTAATTCATTTACTCCTCACGTCAACCCTTTGAAATCAATACTACGTTAACTGTACCCATTTTCTAGGTGAGGAAAGAGAAGGAAGCATCAGGCTAATAAGTGGTGAACTCAGGGTTCAAACCCAGGCAGTCCGACTTCTGGGCTCCCACTCTTAACCACTGTCTATCTGTCTGAGATTTTGCTGGAGGAACAGTGTCAGAGAGGGCAACAGAACAGCCAGCAACATCAGCACAACTGTGACTTTATATGGCCCAGAGCAGGGACAGCCTGGATTAAAATCTCAGCTCTGATTTACTGGTACTGTGATCTTGCCAAGTGATTTACACGATCCCAATTTTTTCCTCATTTATTAAAATGGAAAGAACACGCTGAACATTTGTTGAATGGAAAGAGCAAATGAATAGAGTGCTACAATAAATCTTAACTGGAGTTATCAAAGGGGGAAAGAAATGAAAGGACAGATTTGAAGTTAGGGTGACCACATGTTCCAACCGTCCCCACGACAGTTCTGGTTTATGTTTGCTGTTCTAGCAAAATCACTGAGTGGCTCCTTTTACTCTCAAAAGGGTCCCAGTTTGGATAATAAATTATTATAGTCACTCTAGTCAAATTCCAGTGATTCTGCCTCTGATGTGAAAACTGAGGTTTGAAGGGGATACTGTGATACGCCCAAGTGGAAACAGCGTTCGAGATTGACAGAAGCTGCCATCAACAGACCATCTGGTGATCCTGGCAGAGGTGAACGGCAAAATGCCAGTATGACCATACGAATGGTCATATGCCCTTTAAACTAGAAGCCAGGAACACATTTTGCCTGCTACAAAATCCTACAGCCCGTAAATACTCAAAGGAATTTATTAACAATAAGTAGGGAATACTGGCTGCTTTTTGTCCTTTGAGTTCAAGATTTCAATCTAAACAAGCTCACTGAAACTCAAGGGTATTTTTCTTGGCTAAGAAATGCACATGGTGCATGAAGTGCATTGTTTGTCACACTGATAAAAAGAAAACAAGACCCCTTACTATATTATTACAACGAATTTAAGTAATTTTCCTTGTGCAATCTTGCTGCTGTTGTAATTCGGTTTCTGATCTATAAAGCTTCACCACGGGTCCCCGTGGCCTAAGTAAGAGGAAACAGGTATAAGGGGAATAGCCGAGAACCACCAGGGAGCGAGCTCGACTTCCTACCGAAGAACCAAGTGACAAAGAGCAGCCTGTGCTGTTTGGTGCTGCCCCCGTGTGGCGAGGAAGGTTTACAACCACCACCACTTTTCCTTAAGCTCAGAAATAATGATACTTAGTGTAATCAGCTCTGGGAATAAACATTTGTTTCAGAGTACGGAAAGAGCCCAAAATATTCAATCAAAAAAACCGAAATATTCAATCAAAAAAACCCAAATATTTAACCTTTTTCAAAATTTAAAGAAAAAAAAAACAATGTTTGCTCTTTGATGTTCCTTTTTCTTCTCCTTTTTCTTTCTTCTTTCTTTGCTTCCTTCCTTTCCTTTCCTTTCCTTTCCTTTCCTTTCTTTTTAAAATTTTAAAGTAATCTCTATACCCAACATGGGGCTTGAACACACAACCCCAAGATCAAGAATTGTACACTCCACTGACCAAGCCCGTCAGGCACCCCGATGTTCATTTTTCGGTAGCTCTTTACCAAAAGGGCACAAATGAGTAATGGTTCAGGGAAAGGACAGTGTCATCGTATGAATCTGGATTTAAGTCACAACTTTGGGGAAGTCACTTCAGATCTCTGAGTCTCAGTTTCTTCATCTGCAAGGTGGGAATAATAACAGTACCTATACTTTATAGTATTGTTGTTGGGACTACATGAGACAATGCAGATAAAGTGTTTAACATAGTGCCTGGAATACAGCAAGAACTTGATGACCGTTTGTTATATTATTGACATTTTAACTTTCCTATGTGTGGGTTTTAAAGATCTCTCTAGTTTCACAGACTGCAGCAGAGGCTAGCATGTGGAGATGTGCTGTGGGCTGTGGTACATGCAAGCACAGCACCCACAGGCCTTCGTTGAAACACAGAAAACTGGCCCCTGGCCCCACAGTTTCTGATTCAGTAGGTCCTAGTAGGGAGTCTGCAAGAGAATATGTGTTTCTTTCTTTTTTGTAATTTTTAAAGTTAAAAAAAAATTTTTTTTAAAGATTTTTGAATGCACGCATGCACGTGCATGAGCGGGGGAGGGGCAGAGAGAGAGGGAGACACAGAATCCAAAGCGGGCTCCAGGGTGAGCTGTCAGCACAGAGCCCTAAGTGGAGCTCGAAGTCAAGAACCATGAAATCATGATCTGAGCTGAAGTCAGATGCTTATCTGACTATGCCACCCAGGCGCCACCCCCCCCCCCCGCCTTTTAAAAAATTTATTTATTATTTATTTGGAGGGAGGGAGAGAGTGTGGGAGGGGCAGAGAGACAGGGAGAGAGAGAATCCCAAGTGGGCTCCACATAGTCAGTGCAGAGCCCGATGCAGGGCTCAAAATCATGAAGCATGAGATCACGACCTGAGCCGAAGCTGGACACTTAACCGACGGAGCCACCCAGGAGCCCCGAGAATCTGCGTTTCTAACAAACCCCCAGGTGATGTTGAGGTTGCAGGTCTGGGGGCCACGCTGTGAGAACCATCGCTATAGACAGGACGGCTCCTTTCCTCACCCAAGGTCACGCTGGCCCTAAGCTCGTCCTTAAAGTAAAGTGTGGGTGGAAAGCCCAAGACTGCCACTTACTATTCATGACCTTGAGCACGTCAGTGAAAATCTCCGTGCCTCAGCTTCTTCACGTGATACTCAAATTCCCTGTCTCCCAACAGTCTGTCACATGTGCGGATTAAAGGGGCAGAGTTTGCCGCTGCTCCTGTTGCTGTTGTCAGTCATCACTGGCATTAGGGGAACGAGAGTCATGGCTGAATTCGAAGGGACACAGCTCTTGGCCCGAGGCTTCCTTCTCTCCCACCCAGTCTCTCCTCCCCGGACAGGAATCAAATTGTCACGTCTCGGTTGGAAACACACATTGTTTCAATTTCATTGTCTCTGAGTACTGCATTAATAGAGACACACGCCTGGGGGAAACCTCTGCCAGGGAACACGTGTTGAGGGAAAGAATACAGTAAAAAGCCTTGGTTTCTATGATCAGACAGTCCTGGGTTTGAATTCCTACATTCCCGTCAATGGGTGCTCAACCTCTGTGAATCCAAGTTTTCGCAGGTGAAAAATGGTTACAATATAGGGTCACAGAGCATCCGGGAGATCCAAGGGAAACGAGGAAAGGAAAGTGGCTGGCGCATTGTGGGCCCTCGGAAATATTCACTTTCTTCTCTCTCCGGATCAAGGAGGCCCTCTCGTTTCACTCTTTGTTCTCTGGGAGGTGGTCTGTGTTTTCTTCCCCTGAGCTTTAATGAGGACAAGCAAGATGAGAACACGATAGCAGAGGACTGGGGGGGGGGGGGGGGGGGGGCGGGGGGGGGGGGGGAAGGGGGGGAGGGGGGGGGGGGGGGGGGGGGAGACGAGGGAACCAGAGCTGCTTGAGGGTCCAGCCTTGCCTGCCCCCAGGTAAGCCAGCCTCGCTGAATGGCACCGAGGAACACGGTGCTCCGATGAGCCGACGTCCACAAAGCAGCACCTTCATTGCCCAGATCAAGTTCAGTGCCCTATGACTACTGAGCGGCAATGACAAAGAGGAGGATGATACCAGAATCAACAGCCAAACTACACTCGAATTTAAAAAGTTCACGGAGAAAAGGCTACAGTTGGGTCTAGCGCTACACATGTAATCTTAGTTAACACTCATTTATAGGACTGACTTTCCATTGAAGCCTAATCACCCTGCAGCACAATAACAACGGTGTATTCAAGTCAATCAACATTTACTGAGTGCCTATTAGTTTCTGGAGACACAGAGAAATGAGTCAGACACAGCTCCACTCTCAAGAAGCCTGCAAAGGAGCAGACACGAAGTGGGAATCTATCACACGGCAACGGGAAATAAAGGGACACAGACGTACACATGCGTGTTGATTGCTCAGAGACAGGGAGTTTGGGACTGATTCCTGAGTGATGTGGTATTGAGCTGAGCCTTGTAGGATGGATGGATTCATTCAGTTAACAAACATTTACTGACACTTTAAGCCAGGTACCGGAGACACATCGATGAACCAAAAGGCTCTGCTCTGAGTAGTATTTTAAAAAGTTGGAAGGGTGTATTCATTTGGCCATGGCCCCAAAGGTGACACAGCTCTGCTGAGTGAGCAAGATGAGTAAAGGTACATGGTATGTAAGGGAGGGGCATGAGCATGATGGTTTAGAGCCCAGGATTTCAAGTCACTGATCTGGGAACAAATCCCAAGTTGGATGATCTGAGCCAAGTTACTTAATCTTGGTGAGCCTCAGTTTCCTCCTCTGTTGCAGTGAGGACAATGGTATGGGCCTCCTGGGGGTACTGGCATGATTAAATGGAATGGTCTGTGCTCAGTATCTTCACAAGATCTGGCCCAAAGGGAATGGGTGAGAAAAGGGGGCCGCTCTTTTCTCAAGATCTTCGGTCTTTGTCAAATGTGTCAGGATTGGGGAATGTCACCAACAGCCAGCCATTAGATCCTGTTTTGTTTTTCCAACTAACGATCAAGTGGGACTACACCTCAGTGGCTGGAGGTGGAGAGAGACACAGGGCCTGGGGAGGAGCAGAGGAGGAGGGCCTGGGGAGGAGCAGAGGAGGCTCTGTATTCTTCAGAAGGGCAGGCTCTATCTCCTCAGCCCATCTCAGGGTGTTTAACCAAGAGTCTACCGCCCTGGGGATGGGGTCCGTGGATGGGCTTCTAAACCTCCTGAAAATATATTCCAAATTGTTTGTGTGTTTCCATATTATGGAAAAGTGTCCAAAGCTTTCACCAACTTTCCAAAGGCTGTGAGAATATGAAGTGCTTCAAAAGAATTCCAAGGGAGTTAGATACCAGAGTACTCAGTCATCATGACGTCAATTAAGACACATGTATCGGGATACAAAAAGCTTACCGGTTGGCATCAGAGTTCTTCTCTGACAAGTGGAGGAGGAGGAGGAGAATGGTTCAATGGCTCCACATACGAAATGATCGGGAATTCAGGGGAGAACAGAAGTGTGAATGAAAGGCAAGTGGGTATATAACCTCTAGGGAGGCACAGTCTCTGAGCGGGTGGCTTGTAAAGAGGAGGGAAGTTCTGAAACCCGCACCTGTTTTTGAACACAGTGTAAGCCCCTGGATTATCCTTGGTGCTCCAGCAAAAGTGAGCTACAAAGCGATGGCTGATGTCCAGGGAGAATGAAAAGAGAAGGGTGTATGCTCCCCTGGGGAGATGCAGGAGAGAAGCAGCAACAAGCAAAGGCCTCAGGGTGGAGCCGGGGAAGTCAACACAAGCCCCAGGGCATGGGCAGAACTTTGGGAAGGACCCCTGGACTTCCTCAGGACAAGAGACTGGCCTTCTCCCCTGGAGCCTGGAGCAGGGTGATTCTGGCTGGTGCCGTTTCGCAGAGCTCTTCTGCAGAGCCC
Source organism: Panthera uncia (assembly GCF_023721935.1). NCBI lineage: Eukaryota > Metazoa > Chordata > Mammalia > Carnivora > Felidae > Panthera > Panthera uncia. Next base: position 33,363,260 of record NC_064811.1, read on the forward strand.
TTTTAGGTCTGTGTTCTTGGGGCCATGTGTTCCTGCTGCACAAGACTGTGAAGAAGAACTTTTCTTTTTCTTTTTTTTTTTTTTTTAAGAAAAAGAGAGAGAGAAGCAGGGCTCAGCTGGGGCTCATGTTTTTACCTGAAGCGGGGCTCGTGCTCACCAACTGTAAGATCATGACTTGAAGTCAGATGCTTATAGACTGAGTCACCCAGGTGTCCTGAACATCTCTCTCTC